>NW_009190501.1:152262-171233 GCF_000690835.1 Fulmarus glacialis
CCCACAACAAACAGAACTGCTCATGGGTCAGTTCTCCTACAGTTTCACACCTCTGGTAGAAGGGACACAGTCCTCAAACAGGGAGTGCTTTTGAAGCACTTCTATTCTTGGTAAAGGTTGTGCGGGGAATTTTTTTAGCCCATCTGAGTTTGTGGCTCAAAAAATCCCAAGACCCCTCATCACAGGCCAGGATCCTCATTTGCCATGCATCCTGCAAACTCAGGAGAAAACACAGTCCCTGCTGACACAACTCTTCCAACCAGAATTGAGCATTGTTAGTGCTGCAGTGGAAAGAGTACCATTAATTCTTTCCAAAAAAAAAAAAAAAAAAAAAAAATTTGTCCATTTCTCTTTGGTAGTTAACTGCAGCAAACTTTGAATTTCTCCATTGTAAGTAGAGAAGTGCTATTACTCTTATCCATATATAGGAAACTGAGGTGCAGCAAGGTAAAGGCTTGGCTTTTCTAATCCAGCTTATTTAGTTGTTTTTAAAAAACTTTCTAGACTCTACATGAATTCTTAGATATCGCAGATATTCACAGTCACAAAAACAGCCTACGACAAAATGCAATTGAACCTAGAACTGTTTCCTTATTTCATGTTGTCCTAATGGTTGGCCTTCCCTTTCTTTATTCAGAGAGCTGCTAACAGTTGCAGTACACGTATAATTAGGCATTCTGTTTCACCAAGATACAGGCCCTCATCAGCAAGAGCAAGCTCCACTGGTATAAAAGCCGCTCCATGCCCCCAACTTACGGTATCTCTGAGGGCTAACCACCTCTATAGCTTTAATGATATTTGTTGAAAGCTGACAGGAAGCTCTCCTCAAATACTTCAGCTAAACTGTACTCATAATGATGATCTATAAAGGTTTAGAACCAGTGACTTATCAGTTGCATCTACTTGGGGGGCGGGAGGGGGGGGCGCGGAACATAATCTCACTCACATACACACAATGAATGGGTTCCCAACAGAAAAGCTCTAGGAACATCCAGGGGCAAGATGCAAGCAACACACTAGTGGTTCTGGATATTGATTTATGAACCCTGAATGATATTGTAGGAAAGTCCAGAAGGAGTAGTTTACAAGAAAAATTATTGCAGGTAAATGGTAGTTGGCATTTTAAATCACTCACTAAAATTGATAAGTTAATGTATGTCACACTCGCTGAAGGTTCATGAACCAAAAAACCCCTCATCTTCTATTTGTTACTACCTCTAAGCCAACAAATATACACACTTCATGCTGGTGAAGTCTGCTGTAGTATTTACAGTTTTCTGAGTCACTGACTTTAATTATACACCTGGATTTTAGAATTACATTTGCAAAGTCATAAACAGAGACAAGCCATTTTCCTTCCCCAACCTCCCCTTTTTCTCTGGGGGAGTAGTGGTAAAAATTCAGCATTTTTCAACTTCCCTTTGTTAAAAGAAACTGAAAAATAACTTTGGTCTTCAATATTGTTTGAGCCAAGTATTTTTTTCAATTTTTCATAACATTTCTGCCTCAACAAAACTAGGAAAAAAGTTAAATAAAGAAAAACGTTTTTGAATAAGGTTAAGTGTCTGGCTTAAGCTGACAAAACCCAGGAAATTGAAAGTTAAGGCTGATACTAAAAAATTCTGGCTCTTACGGAAAATAAAAGACAAAGACAAAATAGTATGAGCTATAAATAATGCCTGCCAGAACTTTTCATCTTTAGGATCAAGCCCACTTGTACACAGATGGAAGTGCAAGTACACACACATAACCCTACTTATATTATTTAAATGTTGGTTTGTGTACTTAATTCTTACCAGCTTCATAAAACACATAATTTACGCCAGGGACCAACACTGTATCTAGGGTAAGCATGTTAACTAAGCAGTTCTGTAAAGGGTTCATTATTTACCTCGAAGACCAGAAAACCACCAATGGAGATGTTTGGTCTCTCAGGTAAATAAGGATTTAGTCTGCAGGAATGAAGAATTCAAATACCTTTTTTAAGACTCCTTTGATAAAATACTGAATATATATGATGTTATTTTTATAATGGAGCACGATAAGCCCAATTTTCTTTATGTTAGGGCCTCATTACATTGTTTTGACGATACTGAAGTGGCTGAAAAACAGAAGCAGTTGTGATTTAAACTTTCAGAATTGTACAAAGTGACCACGGTAAGAGAGAAGCCCTTTGCCTTTCCTGTATACCTTAAAGGTGTTACTCCTTTGGCATCTTTCTAGTATTTTTATTTTCAAGTAGACTTTACATACATAGAATTGTTCCTCTTTCAAGAGGAAAAGACCAGGATCTTGTGTATACAGTGCTTTAACTATATTAATTATGTCTGTTGATTTCTTCAGTTAATTAAGAATTTTTTGGCATGTCTAAATGATTACACCTCATTAAGAATAGCATCTTAAAAACCAAAAAAACCCCATCATCCCTGTCAAAATCATTCAAATTAAAAAACTACTGTACCTCCTCTATAAGATGCTCCAAGATCCACTAACGAAATCACATCAAGAACTAGGGAATGTTAATAACAGTTCAACGAATACAGTACAGTGACTAGACTATGCTGCTATCTCTACGCTAAGATAAGGTTCTCCTTTGCAACAGCAAATCATTTAGACTCCTTAAAAATCCTCTTAAAAGTCTGGTTATTTTTCCCTTCAAGATACAGAAACCAAAGCATATGCAATGAAAAGATAATTTATTTAAGCCAGCCTAAGATAAACTTTTATTCTCAACTCCTAACTCCATACACAGCATTACATATCACGTTTGAAAACAGGAGAGAATACACGTGCAGTGCACCAAGAGAAAGGGCAGGTGTGCTGAGAGTATGAATGGCTATTAGGAAAAAAAAAAAAAAACAAAAAAACACCAAACAAACCCCGGAGAGGCACACTGTATAAACTTTAAATCGAATACACCCTTCTGTCCTCAAAAGAAGAGGGGGGGGAGGGGAATCTTGGCTCACTAACTGAAATCTTAAACTGTTGACTAAACTTTCTGCAAGTTGTATGCTCACCATACACATTTCTGGATATTGGCAAAAAATCTGGAAATGCTTATAAATCCTAAATTGCAACATCAGTCACAAACAGCTAGTCTGCAATGAGATTTGTTATTATACAGTCTCAGGCTGTGCTCTACTACACTGAACAATACTTGGGAATTCAGAGAAGCAAGTGTATGATCCATAACCTTATATGTGTCCAAATGAAAAAACTGTTGCCAAGGAAACACCCAAATATCAAAATTGAAATATAGCTTGGCCCTTAATGAGTCCAAAAGGAGCTGTAGGAAGTTTACTCAAGTTCAGCAGAGATTTTGGCTAAATGTGGGGAAGACGTTATTAAAAGAGATCCCAGCTCCATGGTGGAGGCAGAAAAAGAAATAGAATACGATTCTGCAATGTAACTGTGTTTAAAATCCTCTATTAGATTTTTCTTCTCTTGGGACAATTGCAAACACCCTAAACACAATAAAAATGTGAACATTACTGACGGGATGAAAAAAAGGAAAACATGCATTTGGGGACAAAACAAAAAGAAGGAAAACTTGTAATGTTAACACAACGATGCAACCTTAAAAAAAAGGTACAGTTTTCCAAGAACTGCATTTTTCTGACATCTTGCGCATATTGAAGTCCACGGAGACTTCACATTTTCCACACTCAGCACTTTGAGGGTCAGAGAGGTCAAGGTACCAGTATTCCCAATGGATCGCTGATAGTTCATCCAGAACAATCAAGCTACTGGCTGTGCCTCCCCCCTTGTTACCAAGCTGACACTGGGGTAGAGAAATAGCCACTACCACTGCCACTAGGAACGAGAAATCCAGAGGCAAAAGATTAATTTGAGATAGTCTGTTTCTTTTAGATTTTAGTGGTTTAATTCTTTTAAGTCATGACCCACATCTACCCAAAAAAATACAAATAAAAGTTTCTACCAATCTCCAGCTGAAAGTAACTCCATCCCAAACCGCTCGTTGGCACCTATGAAAGCTGAATATGGGAAGAATTTCTAAATTTCTTATAGCCTTATATCATGTAAAATTAGAAACTCTTGTAAGTACTTTGGGACAGGAACTGCTTTTTTTCTGGACCATTCAGAAAGCACCTAGAACAAAGAAGCTAATGTTTTGAAAATTCAGCAATAGCTAAATTAGTCTATGATTCTGTGAAAAATACATACCACCAAAGCCAACATTATTATTTGTGTCGAGTCTCTTATTTCCGGCTAAAAACTAATAGTGTTTGCTTGATAAATTAGGCAGAAAAATTATTTGCTCCAAAAGAAATGACGATTTGAGCAAATAGGTGGAAGAGCAATCTTTCCTCCTTTTTTCACAAGACATAGTTTGCATACCTTAACTAAGAATCCATATTAGAATCACTGTTTCCATTCTGTAACACATGTATTTGTGTGTTCGTTCAACATGTTCACTTACTAATTAAATCATACATTTTAAATATTCCATCTAACCCATCTCTGTCTGAAAGAAGTTTAAACTTTTTATGCAAAATAACTGACTGAGAAGAGGCACGCAATGCACGTGCATGTTTTTATATTTACCTAAACAGTAATTTTCAGAGTATGTTGCTAGTTTTGTTCCAAAATAATTTCCAAAAGAATTAAAAAGAACCCCAAGCATTTGCTAACTACCTTACATCAATGTTATTTTTCAAAATAAAAAATTAGGCACCAAACAAAAATACATGCATATTTTAAAAATACCAGCAAGCCATGGATTTGTATTTAAATAACAATGGTTTCTCATAAATGTTTTTCAGAGTTTACATAGCTACCAATTAAAAGTAAAAATTTAAATCCGAAAAATGAATTGATGCTTCTGGCTTAAATCTTTACAAATAATATTTAAACCAATACTCGATTAAAAAAAAGACAACCATGCGCACATATATAAATAATATGTATTATGAGTCAGTTCTGACTTGTTCTTTCTGATTCTAATGAATAAACTCCTCATAAGATAAATCACATTGCATCATGTGTTTCATAAAAATAAATTAATTTTTTAAATAGGATGTGGTTAAAAATTGTTAAATCATTATTGAATACAGTTCTTAAAAACCACATGCAGTTTTTCCATGTTATTTCCCCACTTCAGAATCAAAATCAGTATAATTTAGCCAATTTGGCAATCTCCCATCATAGACTGCTATTAAACACTATTCAAGTGCTAAGCTTTCTGACTTCCATAAAGGTTTGTAGGCCCCAATAGATGCTGAATGGCTATTTGACATCTTTAGAAGCACTCATAATATTCTGGGCAAGAGACTTAGGAAAATGACATAAAGTGGGAGTTAGCTGCAAAAATACAGAGTCTACTTCAGCTGAACACGGCTATTATTTGGGTATGATTCCCCACATTTTCTTGCATTTATTAGTTATTCTTATATAGTTTCCAGTGCTTGAAATTTCTAGGCTTTGTATATTTAAAAAAAAAAAAAAAAAAAAAAAAAAAAAAAAAAAAGAAGGACGATGTTTTAAAAAAAAAAGAGAGACAGATGTTTACAGGGAAAAAAATTTAAATTTCACCTTGGAAGTGTCTTTGCTAAAAATGTAAAGCCTGATTTTTATTCTTACAATTCTACAGTAATAAGAATCATGGTTTTAAGAAGAGAGAAGAAGAAAGGAACAAACACCCAAAAATGGTTGTTGCATTCTCTACAGCTACTGTAAATATTTTATGAATGGATACCTTAAAGCAAAGCATCAAGATAAAAATTCTCTATAATTATTTGTCTAACACACTGAGTAAGGATTTGGACTTTGCCATAAGTCCTTAATGCAAAGAACTTGTCAACATCAGCTTGTTGAGACATTAAGAGGATTTCTTTGGGTGCCACCTTTTAAACTCCAGTATTAACCCACAGCTTCTAGTAAATTTACCCTGTGGTAAGCAATTCCAGATGAGTTCTAGTGACAGGCTTCAGTCTCAAGGTACTTATTCATTGCACATTAAAATCTCATGTTCCCAGGACTGGGTTGTTTTCTGACTGATATCCAATTAGGGAATAGAGAAAATAGGCATTTCCAGAGCTGGAGTTGAACAAAATAACCCAGACAAGTAACTCACTGATAACCACCATCAGCAGTTGGTAGTTTCTGTTTACTAACAATAAGGTAAGCTGGAAAGAGATTAGATTGAAAACAGTAATAGCTCCTCAGAAATAATTGCCCAATAGAGCAGGATCAGCATTTCAGCCATATAACCATCTTCAGAACAAACTATGGAAAGTATTTGTACATACTAAACAATCAACTTTCAGTCTATTTAAGATCTTTCTTGCCAATCCATACGTGAAGCACTATCAGCACTGAATCTCAGCAACCCAGACATTTACTAGTTTTAAGAAAAGTACCATAATAACCATTTCATAGACAGGAAAACTAAGGCTTGTGGAAGTGAACTGAGTAACCCCAAGTCACTGAGGAAGCTTATGACAAAGTACAAAATTGAGAGCAGGCCACTTAAGCATTAAATTTTAACTTCAGATGATCACTCTTCTTTTCCTCTTCCGCACTAGATAAAATCATCGGTCCCACTAGAACAAGTATTGGCCTCTGACAAACACTAGATTCCGATGCCTTTCTACACTGAATTAATACAACACATAGATACTGGTATAACAATACATGGGGGTGCTTTCTTGTCTTCCCACCAGCATTTTTAAAAACAAAGAGCTTACCAACTTTGGCAGATATAGTAGGTTATTATTCATATAGAACAAAAGGCTGTAGATGCTACACAAATCCTGTATCAATGACTAGGGACTCGGGGCAGGTGTCTGGCTTTGCTGCCGTAACACACACATTGTGCCTCCTCGCCACTAAATCAGATGGGAACTATAGCTAGGTGGCAAGGATCAGAGCCTGGCATCAAAAACATAAAGATTAGCTGTCTTGCTGCTGAATCTGATGAGTACTTTGCTATCAGCTTTGCTAAGAATACGAAGGGTTTCCAAAGTGCCAGGATAGGAGTGTGAAATTTTAGTTCACATCTTGCTTTGGAAACTGAATGTCATACCCATTTGGGAGTTGTCAAGGACCTAGAGTCTGTGAGCATCTCTGCATGAGAAACACTTGCGGCAATTTCCCCCGATGAGTTCCATGAATAGGTTAAGGAGAAAGCAATACTGGTATAATGACCAGAAGAGAAGAACCAGGAGTTAATCTGCCTCTCCTCTCGTCCCCATTTACTTGCCCTTTTCCTATTCACTTCAGAAAAATTACTTTGACCCATTGTCACTTTGAAGTAGTAGGTAAAGCACCACAAACCCCATCCAGCAGAAAAGTCAGTCGTCACAGGCTAGTGGGCAGGTCAGCCTCAGCCCCAGAGTCATCAGAAGTGTCTGTCACTGAACTCTTGTCACACCGTGGAAACCAGAGTGAATAGTTACACATGCACGAATCTTACCTCTCTCTATGAAGGGAGCATTCGATAGAGAGACAGACAGACATGCCAGAAAGAAATTGAGACACGTTTGCCTGAAGCTAAACAAGAGTCAGGTCTGCCGGCCTGCTGCAGGAGCATTGAAATAAAATGTACAAAGCAGCAATCCTTTCAAGCAGCAGCAGCAGGCAGCCTTTCCTTTTACGACGGAATGCCTGGCTTTTTCCCTAAGCAATTTACAGTGCAGCCACATGTCAAGATGGTTGGTGGGAACCAAGATGCTCCAAGTTACTCAAAATAGACCAGGGATTCTACTGACAGATGCCTGTGGTATTTGCCTGGCTAATTTGCTTTTATTATGGTGAACAAGGCTTCTGTTAAATGTTTGCTGTCTACTTCACGTTTATTATGATGGGGAGGTTTATATAGGTGTTTGTAGAACTGTGTCTACTTTTGCAATGGTGTGGGTTTTATCAATGCTTCTATTAGCCTACTTTCATCATGATGGGAATGTATGTTTTTAATAGTCTACTTCACTTTAATTATATCGGATGCTTTATTTAAGAGGTCCTAACAGCCTCCTTTTAACACATTTGTGTGAAGGCTTTTATATTCAGCTGTTTTTATTAGGTAGGAAAGTTGTTGTCCCTGTCTCTGCTAATACTAAAAGCTTTCTACATCCATAGACTGTTCCCAATAAGATTTCAATGTAAAGCCACCCTTTGCAAATATTTGCAAAGCACTGGTAGAAATTTAAGCATGCTTGGCAATATATTGCACAAACACTGGTTGTCCGTAGGGTTTACTATGCAAACTCATAAGCTAACATACTAAAGAAGAAAGGAGGAGGATGAAGTCAACCAATACAGTATCAAGATGGCAAGGTGGCTCATTACAAAAGTTATCGTGTTAAAGGTTATTTTGATACAAAAGACTGGGAGGTCTTTCCTAAGTTCCCAAAGGTGTTTAGCAAGTTGGGAACAGGAAACAAGAAAAAAAAACTCACAAAGACTGCTGGAACAGACAACAACAGTTGAAGAGGTAAGAAATAGGTCTTGGTGCAGCAAAAGGGAATGATGAAATGGAAGAGGAACTGCACGAGGGTCACCAGGAACAGTTTTCAAACCCAGAGGGATGCAGAGTAAAGTTCTAATGATAGGAATGGCTTTACTTGATTGGGGAGGACAGGAAGTTGTAGTAACTCATGTACGAAATGACCAAGTCTCAAACTGGAGAAGAAAGAGATCTGTTTTAAAGAGGAATCTACAAAGACAGTGAGACAGTAGCAAAAAAAGGTGAAACAAAAATGAAGATAAATGAAAGGAGGAAAGCTGAAACTGTTATCAAGGGCATGGGCACAAATTACCAGGTGAAGGATGCTGCCCACAGTTATCAAGAAACAAGAAATTAAGACTGACCTTGAGCCTGTGATTCTTTAACGTAATGGAGCACTAAAACTTCTTGGAAAAGAATCTGACATCATTGTCAGATGACAGTCAAATTTACCTCACAAGGCTATTGCTATAAGCATACAAAGCTGCGATAGCAATAGTTGACCATGCAGGGAAACAGTGAGCATATGTAAGAGACAGGACAAAGGAGGAATATTTGAGGATTGGGTAAGAGAAGGCAAATGTTGGAACAAAGTCAAATTCTGGAAGACCAGTCTGAGAAGAGGAAACAAACTCAAAAAAAAGTTTGATTGACTTTGCAAAAAGCAATGAGGATAAAGATTATACAGAGAGGAGCTGCTGGAGAACATAGCATCTAACAAGCTTGATAATATAGCACCTAACAGGTGGAATCAAAAAGCAGCCTATCTAATCCATTAAGTTTTACACCCTGATGGGAGGCAGAGAAAGTATCTTAATCCTTATTGAACAGATGGGAAAATGTAAGGCAAAGATCCAGACCTCTTTTTTTTTTTCCTTCCCCTCCTCTCAAGTCACAAACAGAGCAGACCTCATCTATTCCCTGATGTCCTTTTCTTCATCTCACTACTAGACAATACACACCCCTCAGAGCAATGCAGAATACTGAGAGTCCTGATTTCCAGTTTCCTGATCTACCAGTTCAGCAATAAGACCCCAAAACTGCAGGCACTGGCTTACTTCCCAGGACTACTCATGAGAGCAAAGTTAAGCATGTGTTTTAAGCATCTCCAGGATCAAGGCTAAGTTAGCAATTGCCTCTGTTTTCACAAATATTGTTTTACAAGTCAATCAATAGCAAAAGCACAACACATTACAGATGTTAGATTTATTACCTCCCCCATCCAAAGTAAAAAGCCCTTAATAGTCTCAAAATCTCAATCCTCTACTGGCATTTGGAGTTTTGATTTGACTAATCGTAGCAATGCCTGCATCACCTTGCACTGAAAAGGAGGCTCAACTCATCACACTATGCAAAGCTTTTGACAGAGGGCTTTGCAACATCATTTTACATCATCTTAGAGGCTTCACGGCTCATAGAGAGCAAGCCTCACTCCCATTAAAGGAGGAAGCAAGTGGATAAGGTTTCTGGGGACAGATCCAGATGAGAACATTCAAATAGGACTTTAAAGCAAGCACAAAACCCTACCTAAAAGTAGGAAGAGGTGGAACATGAGTGAAAGCAGAACACTAATTAAATCAGAATGACCAGTCAGCTGTATCAGTAGCCCTGTCCAAAGAGGTAGGTGAGGGTTTCTTTTTTCTTTTTATTTGATCTCACATTTGAATTCTGCCATGAAGAGAAGAATTTTGTTTTGTGTAATACAAAGTGCTTAGCCCCAATAAAACCACATAGCAATGAGCTTCACAGATTAACTGTGATGTTCAGCTAAGGAAACAGGTCTACCTACCGACCATGCTGCATCCAAAAGCATCATGCAAGCTGCTCTGTCTGACACCCTCTCCTCAGAACATGCAGGGAGAGGGCGAAACATTACTTATTGAGCACAAACTACCCTCAGAGCTAAAAAACCTGACATCTGAATGTGGAACAAACTCAGGCCTTAATAGCCCAAGCTCAAATGACTGAAGGCGGATGTGACACGCATAGCATGTCCGGTGTTCATGCAGCCTCACACAGACGGCAAAGGAGATGCTGGTGTGTCTGCAGGAGGATACTAAAACTTGGGCCTGGCATTGCCATATATCATGGATACCTATTTTTACAGTAGTAAAAGGAGCGCATCAATATTTGGCCTGAAGGTTATAGTCCAAAGCCCACTGACTTCACCTAACCACAGGACACCCTGTGGCTCTATTATTACTGCATAAGCAGCAGGAGGTCCCAGTCAAAGCCAGGAAGCTTACTGGACTGGGCACTTAACCACAGACACTCTGAAAATCTCAATAGGTGAGAGAGAGATGAAAGGGTGAAAGGTGTCCTGGACAGTCAGTCTAGCAGGCTGGTCACAGAGTCAGGAACACAACATTTATTTCATCAGCTCCCTACCTCAACAAGAATATGCCACCTGTGAAAAATCGTATCAAACCATCTTTCTGATACACACGCTTTTCATCATGTCTTTTCTTCTAAAAATCGAAGATATTCTTCCCCCCAAAAATCACCATCTGAGCACCTGTATTTACCATTTTCCTTCTTTCACCACATCTAACCCTGGCTTTTCTTACTGATGAAAGCTTGGGTACATTTGCCCTGTTTGACCCTCGACCGATGTTCTCTTACAAAAATTAAACATCAGTGGTTCCTCTTACTTTACTACAAGATGGACCATACATCACCCAAAGCAAAACAAAACTATAATTAAATCCAAAACCAAAACCACCAGAAAAGGGCACAAAATCAGCTTTACTTATGCAAAGCTTTAAAAAACGTTTAAATTACGTTTTAAAAAAAAAAAGAAGATAAATAAACACACCAAAAAAACCCCATCAAAAAAACCCCAAAACACCCTCTGTGATGAAAACTGTGGTTAAAGTCACATTGGTGAACATTTCACCTGCAAAAAGAAGGCAGGGTTGTACATTTGTTTGTGTGTACAATGGGAAGAAGAAAAATTACAACTGTGAGTAATGTGCACTCATACATGCTAAGTAAAATCAAACCCCTCATTTCCTCCTCTGCACTGAAATACAGTCAGACACTCCCAGTCCCGGGAGTGCCACCCCCATGGACCACCAAAATGAAGCAGAACAAAGGAGGCTCATTTAGACCATATTCAAGAAAAATATCTTGTTTACTGATCATCTTGATTTTTGGAGGAGGGCAGCAGCTGAAAAATCTGTGCGTTACTGAGAAGTTGTGGAGTGGGAGATGTTTGTTTCTGTTTTCTTGCTTTGCAGACGAGAATGGGGCAAGGGAAGAGAAGGAAAATTCAGACAACTTTTTCCTAGCAAATGCAATCAGCAGGGCTGTTCGTCACATTGCTAAAAAGAAAAAAATATTAACATTTCACAAGTTCCCCTTGTGGCCTTCCTTGCTCCTCCTCCCCCATCAAAAATTCATAAAGGGAATCAGCATTCTTTACCGAATGGGTCCCTGAGGTGCCATAGACCTTGTTGGAGAGAAAGGCTATAAATATCGAATTATACACCTCATGGGAAGAAAGGGTTGAAGATTCAGCTTCAAACCCACTGCACTGTCCCCAGGGGAACTCACGCCAGACTCAAGGTCCAGCGTGGCAAGGAAATGGGTCAAGTGTGTCAATTTTGAGATCGCCGACCTTTGACACCTTTAATGATGCCCGGAGTCCACCTCCTTGACGTCCTGCTGCCCCCTGTGCACCACAAGCTTTCCAAAGTCCCTTCAAGTAAAAAATAAATAACTGAGTCAAGCAGCACTGAGAAGCTGTGCTAAAGGCTACTTCACAGATGTTTCTGGCCCATTAAGGCAAGTGTAGTACTCAGATTTTCAGGCCTTCTTCACTTATCTCTATACCACTGCAATACAGTGGAATTCAGGGCAACCGCACTTTGCCGTCAAGTCCTCTAGGTAGGTTTTGTTCTAGGTAAAATGTAAACTCCACTTTATTGACTGTACAAGGCTCAAAAATAAGCAGCTGATCTTTTTTCTTGCTTTTAAAAATATTTCCAAATCAAGTTGCAATAAAAGATAACAGGTGTTAAACAGTTAAAAAGCTAAACAAGTGCCTTTTAAAAAAAAAAAAAAAAAATCAATAAAAATCCTGTCTGTAGGCACAATCCAGCAAATGTTTACTATTGAGACACAAGAGATCAGAAGAGCTGCCTACAGCTCAGCAATAAGCGTCTCCAGGATCTGGCCTGTCCCCACATTTTTCTCATCTTTGGCTTAGGCTGGTGGTAGTAAAAGCCACCCATCTCCAACAGCAGGAAACAGAAAGAAAAACATACTCCTCTACACAAGCCAACCTCAGTGCATAATAGCTTGCATCACTGCAGTACATTCCATCTTCACAGATTTTTAAGAAAATATGGGTGAAGGAATATCTTCAAGTAGGTGCAAGCAGAAGTAGGAGTTACTTGCCTCCTATAGAAATGCAATCACATACGGGGAGGATTGTATTTAAACCCAGTTAGGTCATAGCACAGGACAGATGTTATTCAATAACCTCATAAGGAATCATAGGTAGGAAAATGCAATGACCCAGTTCCTAAACTGGGATCTGGCTAGGACATCAGGGCCAACAATTCCTCTTCCAAAACAAACCATTACAGTATTGTAATGCCACAATATATTTTCAGCATAAAATAAAAATAAAATAGGGCTTAACACACTGTGGTTCCCTGGAAACATATGAAAAAACCAATATACTTGAAACTGTGTTCTACCAAGCCAGCCACCACCACCCCATTAGGCAGTGGGGTGTGAGCTGGTGGGTTTTTTTTTTTTCCTTTTGCAGTACAAATTCAACAGGCAAGTGATGCATGCAAACCCTGGAAATGTCCCAGGCATAATTGTTTCTGATCACAGATCCCGGAATTTACTGAAGAAAAGATGCAAGATTCAGCTTCTAGGGCTGTATACGGACATCCCTAATAATTTGGCTTACAGTTCACCAGCAACACAGTTCTACTGTACGAAATAGACTTAGACAACATCATTCTAATTTACAGCTGCTATCATTAGGATAAATTATAAGGGAAAAGATGCCACAGTGAGATGTGGCATAACACAGAAATGCTGGGTTCCATTCTCAGCTCTGCTACAGAGTCCTAGCACGGCCAAGTGAATCAAACCCATAGCTCTGCTACAGATCCTCAAAAGCCTAATCCTCATCATAGCTGGCTTTCTCAATGCTAATCTAACACAAGTAATCAAGAGTAACAAGCAACAACATTTTGTTGTTGTAATATATAAATAAATGCATATGTATTTTTTTAAAATGAGTGAAAGTCTGTGCTTGCTTTTCTTTAACTTCTTCTGCAGTCCAGCTCTCTCCTCATGTGAATCGGTTTGTTCCTTAGGCAAGAAAATTTCTGAGCCCCCAACCAAACTAATTCTGTGCTGCAGAGAGGAAACTTGCCTTTATATTGGGTTATGTTGGGTTGCAGGAGGACAGACTTGACTTCCTCCCCAAGAAAGACAAATCACAACTGTAAAGGTAAAAATCAGTTAAGACCCTAAGACACTGAGCTAGAAAGGATTTCTTCCTCACACAGCCCCCCATCCCCAACTTGGACAGACTCTCTCATTATATTCCACTGAAAACTCTCTGCCAGGCCAGCTCATATAAAAGTATAAATCCCACTTATCCACCATCTCAGGGGAAACCAGGTTCCTTTGGATAAGCAGGGTTAGAGATGATGGGAACTGTGAGCCTCCCAGCACAGAAAAGGCCATGCTCCAGGTCCCCACCCCTGAGGCACAATGAAGAGAAGACCAAAAGACTTTGCTGACTGGCCAGATTTTTAAGGAATCATGCTCCAAACAAGTACAAATTTAGTGGGTGTACATATACACACGCACTCACTCTGCAATCCCAAGGATATAGCTAAATGTCTGTTAACCCTCATGCTCCCAACCTTAGTGAAGTGAATGTAATGCTGAGAAAAATCAGATGATCATTGGTCCTTCTTTATTCCCAAGTCGGGTACAAGAGAGGCCGCAGCAAGACAAATACACTGTCTCACATCAAGGCTACCTCTATTGACCTCTTGTCAGTCTGAGATTACCAGCAATATGTTACTTAGTTCTAATGCAACTGTTACTGTATTTATGCATACCAATTAATGTTTTATATGTAGTTTCTGTGGTCTCTTACAGTTTTTTTTTTCCGGGTAGCAGGGGAGAGAAGTGGAACCTATGAGGTTGCAAGCATCAAATTATTAGCACATCTGAGAGGGAACTGTTCTCTCAACACCAGAGGGGAAACACCCTCCAAACTCATCACCATCATTTCTCCTGCCATCTTCCAGTCTGAACGCACTGAAATTTTTAGCCCACATCCAACATTTACATCCAAGTCCCATGTAACACTACACCTTTACACACAACCTTCCACCCAAACAGAGAGAGCACTTCATCACACGTGGCAACATTCACAGGTCAAAAGCAGCTCCCATGCACCTACTACATGTGCAGACGTGATCCAAATTAGATGTGTCCCACATGCATCAGCCTGCACATTGCATACACAGGGAGGAAGTCGCCTTTTGGATGCCTTGACTCACTCTACTTGCAACATGAAGCCACACACCCCAGGACTGCTTATTCAGAACTGTTAGACATCTTTGCAGAAATCCAGAAGACTGCTATAGTTACTGCTAGATGCAGGAGAGTAGATAGCCATGCTTCAAAATGCATAAAGGCTTCACAGTCACCTATAAAGGAAATTATTTTCTCCCCTGTATGTTGGTGAAAGAACAGAACAGAAAAAGGAAAGTAGACTCACCAATTGTCAACCATGCAGAGTAGCTGTAGATACAGCAAAGGTCTCCTGCCTCTACATCTTATCATCCTTACAAGATTATCATGTGATGCATGCTATACGCAATACAAATTCATCTGCTGATAAGTTCTTTTTAATGTTTATCTAGGTAACATTTGTGTAAAGATTATATTTAAAGAGATGTTTTAACATCCCAGATCAGAACCCTAATGCGATATTTTGGCACACAGCCCCAGCTTCCTCCCTTCTCCTCTGTGACTTCCAGCCATCACAAATCCATAGCCCCTGCGTCTAGTCAGAACCACAGGACTTGGCTATACTCCTGTCTGCTTCTAACCTTGTTCTCTCTCACAGGCAATGTGAATACAGTGCACTTAGGTCACACATTGCTAGGTTTAGAATACACAACCACATCACATTTTTATTAAAAACCACAACAAAAAACACAAAATGCAAGTTTTGTCTAAGAAATTCAAGGCCTGTGGCAAATTATTTGACTGCATGCTGGTTTGGTTATACATGTACAATGAGCTGGAAAACAAAGAATACAATATATAATTAACAAAGATTTATCAGTTCTCAGAAGAAAAAGGAAAGCAGGTTGACAGGACACAAGTTATTTACGAAAGGTACCAGGAGTAAATCCAGTCAGCCATATTTGGTAAAAATTTAGCAAATCTTGCTTTACAGAATTGCGCTATACAAAATCAATTCCCCAAATAAATGCTTCCTATCTTTATATCTTCTAAACGTAAAAAGATGAGATTTGGGCCTCTAAACAGTCTTCTCAGCTTCTGAGTTCTTCCCATATACAATGGAAAGGTGCCACCTAAATTAGCACTTCTCACAAGACATCTACCATATTAGAGAGAAGCAGAAGTGGGGCAATGAGATAGATATCAACCAGAATTCTGAGTCTGAGTATCTAGAACAAAGAAGAACATTATAGCCCAATCTGAATTTTATGGCTTAAGCCCTCCTTTTAATTGTAGCCCTAAACGGTTCACACATGGATAGAAATGAAGTACACGGAAAGGATCCTTTACGAATCAGTTGATTAATAATGAATATTTGAAGTCTCCTGCATTGCCCTATAAATCAGCTCACAGATAATTCATTTAACATTCACAATAATAGATACAGGTTTACCAAATATAGGTCTCATCATACACATGAGCAAATGGAGGTACACAAAGTTAGATATGAAACTCCGAAGATCTATAGTTAGAGAATTTAAGAAGCTTGTCTGCTAGTTAGGATAAGTATGGGAGTCCACATTCAACACCCCAAAGTCCTCCCTCTTTATTTGTTTATCCGCCCATACATGAGAATTCGGTAGGGTGACCCAATGGGGAAATGAGAAACAATTAACAATTCCCTGCTCACTTTCTCTGGGTCATTCATAATTTCATATACCTCTACTCAATCCTTTATCAGCTTTGTAATTTCCAAGTTAGAGTCTTTATTTAGTCTCTCCTCATATGAATGCTGTATCATATCCTGATCAAGTAAGCAAAGATGTATAACAAATACCTCAAACTGTGTGGGATATTTCTACTTGCAATAGAAATAATTTTTCTGATATCCCTTCATCTATAATTCTTAATTTTCTCCCCCCACAATGCTAAAAGCAGGGGTTGCCAAAATGCTGTATGTAACAGGCAGCTTCGGAACCAAAGCATCACCCTTAGAAAACAGAAGCTGGCTGTATCAAACCAAAGGTGCAGGTAGCAGAGAGTAATAAATATTCCTAACAGAGAATAGACCAAAATTTCAAGTCTCTCATGTCAATGCTATTTCTCTCATGCCAATTTTATTTTGCAGAACACTGAGTGATTTTTTTGAAAATTTTACTATATGCCTTCAATTTTGCTGAGTCAGAGCAACTTAGAGCATTGGAACCATGTCATTTGCCCACAGTTTGATAAGAAAAGCTCTCCACTTTGATCAGAGACACATTTTAAGAACACTGTCATTTATGTAAACTCATCTTTCCATGGACAATTCATAACTGCCCTGTTTTCTTCTCTTTTGCTTATAACACTTCCCACGTTGCGTTTCAGAGCGTCATTAAATGCCCTTTTATTGCTCCCTCGTTGTAAGTACCTGAGTATTAACCAGGACTTCAAGATTTACAGCCTATTTTAAACTCAGATAATGATGTTTAATTTGTTATTGGCTGTGTAAAGGTTAACAAAGAAATAACTCAAACTATTAGCAAAGGAATAACGCATTACGACAGGGCAATTAAGAGCTATATCTGGCACTGCATGAAAAGATTGATCTCATTTCAAAAGGAGCTCGATGATCCGCATTCACAACCCATGAAGCGCAAGGGTAGCACGCAAGTTCATCCTTTACATACTTTATGTATCGAGTTGGTTTTCATCAAGAAACTTGCACGAGTAACATGCTGACAGAAATCTACCTGTGAAATTTGAAAGGAGTTTCTGCCCTTAGCAGTTCATACTGCTCCTTTTCTGGGGGTTACCTCTCTCAATGCAGCATTGGCAGAATGCAATAAGCAGCATTTACCTGGGGCTGCCTGCCTGTAAAAGCCAGCTAAGCTTAGCTTAAACACACTTTCAGTGGCACATTGAGCTACGTCTTTGTCCGTAACTGGAGTAAGATGCAGGCACACTTCACGCCACCAGCTCTGCAGTGAAAAAAAGGCACCATCTGAAACTAATGTACTGTAAATAAACACAAATCAAAGCCCTAAGTGAGAAGATTTCAAACTGATTTTATAGTACTGCTGCAACTGTACCCCAAGGCCTTGCTTTTAAACTTCAGTGCTGTGGACTCCACTGATCACATGTTTTGCTGGGGTTGGTGGGGGAGCTTTTTTTATTCGAATTCATTGCACTGTTACAATCGTTCTCATGCAGATAAGTCCCTTTTTTCTCATCATTATTCAGGCTGTTGGGCAATTGCCGGAAACACTTTTTGGAAGAGTTGGGGAGAGGTTATTGGATGTAGGCCCAACGGCTTTTGGAAAAACAGAATAGAAAATATGCAGAATTCATGGAAGAAGGACAAGCAGATGCTGCTTGAAAAGATGGTTATATTCTTATGTCAACAAATTAGTACATGAGCAGCCAAAAAGCCCACACAGAGGTAATACAAGCAAATGTGTCCTTAAGACATTCCAGGGAAAACACAAACTCTCCCTGTAGGATCTACACTAGCAAGCATACCACTAAGACCCTACTTAGCAATGCACTCGAGACCAATTCCCATAAACTTTGGATCAACGCAGTGGAAAGGCTGGGTACAAAGTAAACCCAGGCCTGAAAGTTCTACAGCTGAGCTATTTTTTTGAACAAATCCTTGCATTTAAAAACAATTCCAAACCATCTTCCATGGGGCTGAAAAATATGGATGGGATTGAAAAAACATGGATTTGCAACTTTGGCTTGAACAACATCCATTTTATTTCCTTAAACACTTACCCAACATTGCAGCCAAGTGCTAGTTCAATCAGTCTTCCCAACCACTGTTTGGGAGAGGAACAGACCTCCAGCTGGTATAAAATGGAATGTGACTTCAACAGCTTTAAGACTATTTCCACCAAGCCCAGGGTCTAACTTCATATTCTTTTTAACACCCCTTTCTTCATTTTTTCTACCTGCAAGCCCTACCTCCATACCTTTTCTGACACCTCCACCCAAATTTTACATTTCTTGGCTCTAAACTTGCAAAAACATCGGGGGGGGGGGGGGGGGGGGGCAGGATACTTTC
>NW_009190501.1:171264-176389 GCF_000690835.1 Fulmarus glacialis
GGGGAAGTATACTTTCCCTCTAGGATTTTAGCATAAATTCTAAGCAGTGTTACTAAATTCTGTGCAACCTTCCCATCCTACCCTTCCCCCACCTTTTTGCCTTTTTTCCCTCCTCCTAACTCTTACCACATGTTGTAAAGGCCAGACATGAGTCAGCCCAAGCCCCTTAAGCAGTACGGAGGGGGAGGGAGGAGGTAAGCAGAGCAGAGGGTTCCTTTATCAGCTAAGAGAGGGGCCATTTCCCAGACTGCCCATTCCACACACCAGTGTTACCTCGCACAGCATCAGAGCCTGGCAGCAGCACAGATACCCCCATTAAAAACAGTCTTGCCAAGAGGCTGAAAATTGAGGACCCACAAGAAATTCATAAAAGCAGTATGAAAATTGTGGAATTCATTCTTTTCTTGGCCAGTAAATTTCTAGTGGGTCAACATGTCCTAAATGACAATCAGCTGACAGGGTTAGGTGCATAGGTTCCTGGCTGCTCACAGATCAGTGCCATAAATAGAGACTGAGGATGAAATAAACCTTATGAACTATGTCACACTATCATACTGAAACAAGGTGAAATCTAAGGCTCACAGCTATGGATTGGCTTATCTCTTCTCTCCCATTGCATTTGTGTTTATTTGCTCAACTTGGTTTTGCAACCTGTTGCTAAGAGGACTTTTTCAGCAGCTCTGCCAAACACACAGGCTTTGATCATGGATGTTGCCACATCCGACACAACATTTGACCCTTCAAATCCTATGATGAGCCCTTTTAGAAAATCCTGCAATGCATGATTACAGAGTTACTGATTAGTATCAGAACTCTCCAAGCACTTAGCTACATCCTTCCTAAAATAAAATTCCCTATTCTCAATATCACATCCATACAGAATATTTATAAACCTTGATAATCATGAATTCTGTAATGTTGACTGGGAATGAATGCCAGAGGCCAACTATACCTCAAAATAATACTATTTCTTTGTCTACAGTCTTTCCATTTCATTGAATATTCTCTTTGCTTAACTTACAATAAACTATGCCCCTGTTCCATACCATGTACTATTTTATATTCCTTCATGTTACCTTTTTATCCATTTCCACTTTTACAGTGTTCCTCTAGGATGAAACATGCAGCTCACTGTGCCATAGGAGTCTCACCAGAAGTTTCAGGCTAGGCAGAATTTTTATCCCACACTCTTCTATTTCTCCCTATGTGAAACTGTTCCAGCTTCCACAAACATTTTCCAGTTACGTTTGATTTTTTTTGTTGTTTTTTTTAAGTCATCAGTCTTTAATTTCAACAAATTTCTAATCCATTCCCATCAGTCCCACTGAGGCAAATGGGCAGCTTAAAGGTCCATCAAGAAGCGCAAGTGATGATTTTGGATTATAAAGTGCAATTCAGTTGGCATTAGGTATTGCAGCGGTAGGAAAATCCCCAGGAAATAGAATCATCCAGATGGATTTCCTGCAGAGCCAGCTCAAATATCTCTGCATCATATTTGCAAGTGCTTCTGGATCTGGGAGGACTTACTAACTTAGTCATGTACCGCACAGAAGACACAGAACAGGCTTAGGCCTGAAAGCTGGACTGTCATGTCCATACAGCCCTGCATCCAAGGCAGTATGTCCTTCCAAATCTAGAAGTGCTGGAAAATATGATGCAGAAGTACAAGTGGCTCTGCCTGGAACCCGTGTAGATACATATGCAATGCCTTTAATACTGCTTCCCAAACAGCGCAATCCTTAGCCCAGCAGGATTTCTGAGCTCTGTGCTAATGGAATAGCTTACCAACAATCCAGATAATCTCACTCACAGATATAAGAACGAACCACAGACAGTGCTATGTTAAAAGACAAACTGCCAATTTCTTGATTAAAGGAGAACAGGGTTTCAGTATCCAGCAGCAGAAGCTCTATTACCTACTGCCTTGCTCCCTAAGGCTACAGGAGAGAAGAGTGCTCAGGAACAGCACACAAGATTTTTGCTGCTTCTAGGATATTGGTGTTAAGGAAAAAAAAAAATATTGATGAACTACTTTGTCATTGTTAACAGCATTGCTGACAAACTCACAGCAGGCCCACTGAGAGGAAGACAGCAGCGTGTCTACTGAATGCCTGTTGTAGCTGAGACATGTGCTCTGAATTAGGCAAGGTGTGTAAATTATGACAGCCAGAGCTCTTTAGAGAATGCCCAGGTCTAAAGGATTCTGGTGCACTTTTGTTGTTGCTGCTGCATTTCCCCGTAGTTCTTCTCTCAAAAGAAACCTTACTCCTTGGAGAGCGCATTAACAGGCTCCAGCTCCTGAAGTGTCATTTGACAGAAATAAAATTGAAATGCTAAAAAGAAACTCCAGTTTCCTTTCCTTATTGCATTCATTATTTTATTCTCTCTAACTGTAGCTTAACCTCAGAGGAGAAACAACCACCACACTAGCCAGGGGGAGACGGGGGAAGAGAAAGGATGAGACAGACAACCAAAAAACATGGTTTCCTTTACAGAAAATCATGCATGAAACTAGCACCCTGGTAACATCTGGGAAGACCTAGCCTGCAACACAGACTGCCAGATGGATTCCAGAAAGCTTCATTTCCAGGAACGCCCCTACCAGGGCAGTAATGCTCAACGCTGCATCGCCATTATTGTTATTTGAAGGAAATTAGGCTATGCTGCACTCAGTCATTAAAAAAGTAACACTGAAAGAGACCTTGAAAGAACATTAGTTCATCCTCCTACCTTCAGTCTTGTAACTCAGAGAATGACAATATTTGAGAAGATGTACTAGTCCATTCAGAACAGAAGCAACAGCAAAGGGAGAGAGATACCAAACTCGTAGGCAAGCTAGAATCTGCATAAAACAAAATTTAGAGGAAGAACTCCAGCTTTCTGCTGACAATGCAGAACAGACAAATGCAGTGAGCAAAATAAGCAGGCTAATTGTTACAAGAAAGGCAGATTTTTCTCTGAGTGAACCTGCAGGCATTTGCTTTGTTGACCTGTTTCAATCCCTGGGCTACATGCATTTTCTGTCAAGATGAAGAGATTGGCAGTCTAGAAAAGCAATACAAACAGTAACACAGCTGTGAAGAACCAGGGTTAAAACCAAACTTCCTATCACAAAGAATTATGTAACCCTTTCAAGATAAAATTATTGACCTTTCCTTGAATGTCAGCCTTAGCATATAGTCTCATATTCTACAGACATACATTCCAAACACACAGATCAAAGTCCTAACATAGATTAATTTTGGCACCGTGAAGCTGGCTATTTTACACTTTCATAAGCAAAATCCATTAACTCAATTCAGAAGTTGTAAAGAAGGTGGTTCTTAATTAAGAAAGATGTCCTGAAATTAGCACACAACTGTCAAAATGATAAGTTGGTAATGAAAAAAATCAACTGAAAAGTATTTTTTAACACTACAAAAGATACTAGTTAAATTCATTGGAGAAATACTGCTAATCAATCCTACTCCTTCATGTCCTGCAATTTTATCTTTGTTTTTGTCTCCGTATCCCCAAACCCTTTTCAAATTCTCTACCAAAAAAATCTCAAACAGTCATAATACAGTTATCTCCATTATTAGTTATGCACCCTCCAGGAAATGTTTTGACCTGAAGAAGTATTGCAGTGCAACTGTTCATCATCATCTAGGCGTTTATTGGCAGGAAAAAATGTTTTTTCCTTCCAATAATTGAAAATACACTTCCAAGTTTCAAGAGCTTCTTTCTAAGAGAGGAAAACTTTCCATAAAAAGGCTAAAAATTAATAGTTACAAATAGTACCAACCAACTTCCGAGCATTTCTAACTATCACCATTATCATGCATTTGAATGGAAGTTTCTTTATATCAGCCTAAGTACAGAGATGCTAAGCTGTTTACTGAAAACAGAAAGATTCAATGAAAGATTTAACCACCAAAAAACACCACTTCCTCTTTCTGTTGAACTAGACTTCATACTTTGGCTCTGAAAACATTGTGCCTCTGTTCCATTCAGCGTGGCAGCATGTGGGAGGACTGGGTGGTTTTGCACTCAGTGCAATCACAGTCATTTCAATCCCATTCTGCTGCAATGCTCAGAAATGTTCTCATTTTGATATAATTAGTGTTTTATTGCAGGGAAAATTAACCAAATGAAACTTTATCAGCTGTTTAATTAATACTCAGTTTGCCAGTGCTTTTTGCCAGATATCACTGTGTTGGACTTGTTCATTCAACTGCTACTACAGGGAATGAGCTCAAAATGCCAACTCACCACTGGTGCCTCCAGTAAAGTACACATTAACTCACATCTTTGCCAGTCAGCCAAGATGCCCCTCATGGCAGAGCAAAGGAGGACACAAAACTGAGGAGCTATCATGATAGATGAATGATGTGAATGATTTCTGGTGTCAGTTCTACAGTGTTGCAGGAGCCACAGCTACATCATTGGATACAAACCCACCTCCCCTTAGGACGTAAGCAAGAGCAAATAAGGAGACACAAGGACAGCGAGGGAAGCCATATCTTCTGTTTGGTAAGGAACCACTACCCTATTCTAACCAACTTGACATTGTATTAAAAATTTTTTTTAAACTTATTTACAGTTACATTACTCTAGTAAAAGAAATTTAGACATCAGTTGCCTTTAAGTCCTATTTGGAATATTTCCCGTATAGAGATACACCAGCTGGACAAATTTTAGGCTGAGATCCAAAGCTGGGAGAGTATTTTGATCAAGAAAAATTAAGACTCCTATTAGCTCAATTCAGGGGTTTTCTCTGCACAGGATTTTCCTCCGTGCTCAAAAGGCATGAAAGACACCACTGAATTTCAACACCATAACCTTCTGTCTAAACAGATATCTATCTCCAGTTCCCCCCCCAGTTCTCTTTAATACTTCAGTTTCTAAACATCTTCCAGTCTTGAGTATGTATAGTCAGTAAGCTAGGGGAGTATAACTGTCCTCCATATCACCAATGAGACACAAACCACCTAAAACGGAAGGAAAGGGTACAGGCTTTCTGTGCTGCAGTCAGTAGAGACAGACAGGCTTCTGGGCGAGGTGATGCAGCAGCACGGAGCTAACTAAATTAGCTGTATTGACTCACCCGCTGAAAGATTCTTATAGAATCATAGAATCATTAAGG
>NW_009190502.1:0-3606 GCF_000690835.1 Fulmarus glacialis
TAATAATAATATTATTAAATGGGGACATCACTCACAAAAACAAAAGAGGCAAGGGGAGCCTGTCCCCAGGGCTGTAAAATGCCGCAGCGAGCAAGGTACCAGCCTCACCTTCACTCTGTTGCCAGAGAGTCCTCCACAGAACTTGTCAGCAATTAAAACAAGAAACACAGTGTGTGATGAGAGAAGGGTTTTCTCTCCAAAACCATGGAGATGCACAAAACCCTCCCTCCTGAGCCCAAAAACTCCTCTCGCCCAAGGCTCTCTCCCGGATCTTATCCCTGTGCAAGGAGGAGCCGGGCAAGATCGGATCCCCGGCTCTCCACCCACACGGGCTAGAGGAGCAGGAGCTTTGTTGCTCTGTCCTTAGGATGGCACTGGATGCCTCTGAGTCACGGAGGCTGTGACTTCTAGGAAGCCCAAGAGACCTGAGAATGTCCCTGAAAGCAGGCATGTGAGTTATCAGGATCTCCTCTTCTTGGTCCTCTGGAAGCCCCCAGTCACGACATCTGTCATGCTTTCATTGCTGAAGAGGACAGCGAGAACGCCTCACTCCCAAACACCAGTCCGTCTCCCATACACACGCAGTGAAACTCCGTTTTCAGTCCATTTTGAAGCACGGTAGAGAGATGGAAGCGTGCAGCCCCTCCGTGCCTAGAAGGATATCTCTCAAAAGCTCCTGCAAATGCTCCACAAACTTTAGTGACAGCATAATTGCACATTATCTCCTACAACTTCACTTGACGATTTAGGGGACAACACAAAGAGCAAAGAGACTGTAATATTCATATTGCCATTTCCCCAAAATGCCTCCTTTCCTGATAAAGCCATTGTCTTACGAATATGGAAAGCTTGCCTGAAGGCTTTGCTTAAATGCAGTATGTTAGTATTTAATCAGAAGAGGTGGAGCGGTAGCAACCCCTATACAACAATGGCCCGGCGCTTTTTAGGATGTGCAAGACGTTTTCCATTTTCATGGACAATTCTGCTTACAATCCCTCCTTTAAAAAGGCTTATAAAAGATTCACTCTGCCTTGGTATTTGAAACAAGAGTTAGTCAGAAAACAGGATTTCGTCTCCTATTCCTTCCCCGTGGGAATTTCTAATGAAAACCATTTTTTATCTAAACTTTTCTATAATGAACAAAGATTTTTTTTTTTCCCTTTCTTGGTTTAAAAAAAAAAAAAAAGTGAAAACTAAAATACTTCAGCCACAGCCCGACATATCGCGAATTGAAATGACTGCCAGAGTGCCCAAGGAGAGCTGCAATGGAAGAGCTAGAGCAGGGAAGCGCAGTGTTTTATGGACCAAGTGCCGGGCTTCCAAAAAATGGTGCAAAGTTTTGGTTGGGAAACCATTTTCTGTGGCTTTCTGCAAGGTCAAGAATTTCGAAAGCTGTCCCTGTCTTTGGGTGCACATCTCCTAGGAGTAAAGAAGCTGGATTTTCTGAAGGTACATACACGGCATCTTCTGAAAAGCAAAACTGCTGACAACCAATAACTTGAGTTGGAGGATGAGTAAATGCTTGGGCCAAACTTGGAGAAAAAGAACACGCCTTTTTTTCTTTTTCCCCCAAGGATGAAATCCATGGAAGCCTGTGGGATTTTTGCCCCAGACCTCAGCAGAGCCAGGACTTCACCCGTGCGGTTTCTCTTCACAGCGCATTGGTCTGTCCCCACGTCCATGACGGACACCTGGCACCACAGCTGCCGGGTCCGAAGTTGATAGCCACGAGGAGGATATTCCCCCTGGCTCCCTCGCTTAGCTCTTCGGACACAGATACCGGCAATCAATTGGTTTCCTTTAATGCCGCTGGAGAGAAGAGTCCGATTTTGACAGATTTATATTTAGACTCCCTTTCTTTTTTTTTTTTTTTCTGTTTACCTTCTGGATAGAGCTCCAAGTTCACCCATGGAGGCAACCATTGAACCACGGCAAACAACAAAAAGTAAAGGATGTGCTAAAAAAATCCATAGTGTCTGTAATACCTCAATTAAGGGAGCATAAGTATTGAAGCCTGAAGTATCTTGAGATTCTAAGCCATCAATTCTGACAGCAGAAGGTGCCACTACTAGAGCTGGGAAAAAAATCTTTGCCTTTCAGCTCATGAGCAGGGAATATCTCTCTCCCTGAATAGACAAAAAAAAAAAAAAAAAAAAAATGAGAATACCTAAAATAGAACTCCTTAGTAAAACACTGACATTAAGGTGCTCTGTTAAGTCTCAGACTATGGTGTTATTTTAAGTTCTGTTGAAATCCACAATTTTGGTTTTATGTTCCACCTTTCAGCTTTCTACTGGCAAAGCTGGTTTTTTCCTGATCCCATAACTATTCTGATTTTGCAATAGGGCTGGAAAGTTTTAAAAGAAAAGTTTGTTCCGCTTTCACAAGTTGGCCAACTGACAGGGATTCAAGCATCTTGAGTATAAAAGGGGTAAGCAGACTTCTGGTCATGGTCCAAATTTCAGAGAGTAGGGCAAGAAAATCTGTTCACAGATGACACAGGCGAACTAGAAAACACCTTCAAAGATGGTCAAACACTTACTCAAAGAGGCTGGGAACAGGAATTATGTGAAATAGCTGCAGTTCAGGGAGAATTTTGCTGTCAGGTGCCCTTTCACTGCAGTTTTTCCCTCTGAGAAGCAGCAGAAACAGCACTGGTATTTGGAAAGCTTTTTGTTTCTCCACCCACAAGTTCCTGAGACAAGTCCCCTCCAGAAGCTAAATCCTTCCATTTGATGTCCTTCCAGGTCACCGGCCAATCTGTCACATCCCTGGTGTGACCTGGCTTTTTAGGGAGCCAGGAAGCAATGGGGAAGCGCTGCTTTAGTACCTGCAAATGGCAACAGAGCAAACCACGATCCTCAAGGCAGCATCGCTGCAAAGCAGCGGCGGAAAGGCACAGCTGCTTCCTCGGCCGCTGGAGATTTTTGTCCCTGTGATTTCATGCAGGAGGACGGGTTTTCTTTTTCCCAGGCACAAGAAACGGTTTAGCAGGATGCAGTGGGCGGCTTGCTCGCCCGCTCCAAAGACAGGACAAAAACGGATCCTCCTGAGAAAAGGCAACACACGTCTCCGAGACCACAGAAATGCTATCGGCCTCCCAGCATCGCAAGCGCTTGGCAAGACCTCCCAAACACGGCTGAGCCCTGCCAGGTTCCCCGCGGTTCGCACCTCCTGCTCCGGCCACGACTTCAGCCCAGAAGGACCTCTCTTGTCCTACGGCTGTGCTGGACCTGGAGGGACCTTTCCCCAGGTCACGCTGTACTATCGCTCTTCCTGAGGGAAAGTGAGGTCTTTGCAACAGGCCCTGTAGCAGGGAGGGATTTTGCCTCTTCCCATGCTGGGCTAGATATCAGGACCATCCACCCAAGCGCAAGGCACAAGCTGCTCCTGCCCAAGGCCCATATGTCAAAAACGGGAAGGACAGTCCAACCAACTCACCATGGAAATTGTTACAACCTGCCTCCCGGGCACTAATCACATACTCATCCGCTACGAGCCCCAGGGCTCCCTGCAGACAACATCTGCCAGCCAAGGACACAGGCTCCATTGCTTCGTTGCAGAGAGTTTCCATCGAGGTGAACAGGAAGGTTGCAACCAAACAAC
>NW_009190502.1:3620-25191 GCF_000690835.1 Fulmarus glacialis
TACGATACAGTCTTAATGCAATGACGGACACTGTCTCCTCTCTTGTAGGGAGCATCCCCCAAGGGACTTCATCCGGGCCACCAGCACTGCTAAGTTCCCAGCACAGGGTGACAATTCCCTCATTCCATCAGCACAGCCTCACGCTGGGGGGGTGAGCAATTCCAGAGCAGTGCTGAGACCTCTCAGCACCAGGCAGGCATCCCATCCATCCCAGCTTTGCAACAGCCGCAGGTTTGGCCCAGAGAGGTTCCCTCCGGCTGAGCACGTTGGGAATCACCTGGCCTCCAGCCACGTGGGTTAGCACCGCGTGATGGAGAATGAACTCACGAGCCCGAAGCACGGCTTCATTTTATTGCAATAAAGAAGAATCAAGTAATGACAAGCCAAGGGGCGAGTGATGGGGTAATGGGCAAACTGCCATAGAGCAAAGCGAAAGGAGACCCTCTCTCCCTGCTCTTTGCCTTCCTCTGCTCCCCAGCCGCTTGCTATTGCCTGTGGAAGTGCCAGACAACGTCGAGAAAGCTGTCGGGCGAAGCTGTCACCAAAGGACTAATTCATAGGCACTTTGCAATTTATGCTTGGCCTTTCAGCCCGGTTGCTTCCTCCAGCTGCAGCAATTAATGACAGCACCCCCCCCCCAGCGCACCCCGGCTCTGCCTGCTCTCTACCTGGTCGGCCAGAAAGCACCGCTCCTTTGAACTCCTCGCATTATCAGTACCGCATTAACAGCAGACGCTTCTTTAATGTTGGTGTAATCACCACTAAGGAATATTGCCAAATATAGTGCATTTGCTTTTATGGCAAGGAAAAAACGGTCCTGCCCGCACAGGCGCAGCCTCCCCGGACCTCCGGCGTGGCTCTGCTCCCAGGAGAGGCTGCAACGGGACGGGTGAAACCCTGAGGTTTGCCGGCAGGATGAAGTGGTCTCCTGAGGCAGCCACCTCCCTCATACTCTTAAGCTAAAACCAAGTCACACCTGGCCGCCCAGGGTGGGTGATCCATCCATGTAAATGAAGCAGTATTGGCAGTTCAGGAGGGCACGGCTTCTTTTGAGCACTCTGTCAAATTAACCATTAACAGCAAAGCTGGCTTGGTTTTACGATTCCTAATCCAAGCTGATTTTCATGGTACTGCAGGCTTGGCCCTATCAACATCCCAAGCAAGCTCAGTTGACCACTTACCCTAAACCAGAGCCCCCTTCTGCCCCTCTCAAAAGCAGGGCCCTCTAGCAGAGCTAAGAGCATCCTAATATGTCACAAAGTAGTACATGCACAAACACAGGAGTGCCAGCGGAGTTCAGGATAAAAATACAGTTCCCCCCCTCTGAGATTGTTTTAGCTGGGATGCTTCTTGAACCAGAAACCACAGAAATACTTCGCCAGTGAGAAATTCAGACCTTCAGGTGCCTTCCAGGTATCCATCCTAATTCAATTTTCCCAAAGGAGCAGAGTGTACCAGGACAATCAGAAAAGCAATATGTCGTTTTCATCGGATGCCTCACAGCAGACCTCACTGCAGAACCACAAATGAGATATCCTCCCCCAAACCAAAAGAAGCTTTTAGCAAAGCCCACCTCAACAACACAGATCAATAAACATGCAGCTAGTTCATGCCAAAATCCCCAGATCCAAATTCCCTTAGACATGGGGGAGAATGGGATGAGAACCCTCTCGGTAACTGCTGTGACTCGCACCAGGCTCTACAAATAGACAAGCCAAGTGCACCAGACTTCAAAAGGCTTGAAACAGGGTTTGACCCTCTCTCTTCCCTATCATTTGTGTGCATTTCCAATTTCACTCACGCTGTGGCATCCAGGGCGCCCAGCTGGATGAGCAGGAAGCTGACGAGCTTGGACTATCGTTAATTTACTGTGATAATCACAGGAGGCATGGCCTACTAAAGAGAGGAAACACGGAGGAACCAGCATCATCTGCCATGGACCCTTTGCACCACTGTGGTGGAGTCCTCTCTCCTCTTGCCTTGAGTGCTCCCCTCTAAACAGGGGATATCGGCACGGCCTGGCTTCCACGGACCCTGGGAGGAAGGGGAAACACGCTCAAATCCGGGAGGTGCTCGGGCACTGGGTAATAGGAGCCGGGCAGACATACAAGAGCGAGAGGACTTTCACCCGAGAAGCGCATTAAATATAAAAGAGAAGTCACGATGGATGTTAATATATAGCATCAGGATTTATTCCCCCCTCCTGTTCTCAGTATCATGTGACAACATTAATTAAATGTGTTTCTGACCCTGCTGGGCTTCTTTAAATATTTGCCATTCTCCACAAGCACTGTTTGGTTAATGAAATGAAATTAATGAGCTCATTAGATTGTGCCGTAATCTTTCAGATGCGAGCCTGGCACTCGGAATCACTGTTCCTTTTCTCTGCTCTCGCGGTTTAGCTCAATGCATTCAAGCTCCAGAAGCAACAGCCGAACAGCGGAGTAATCAATTAACGGGGCAGCCAGGCACAAGAAGGGGAAGGAGGAAAGACCAAGGCCAACAAGACGCAGCTCGCCAACTTTCCCACGGGAGCTGATCCTGCAGAGCCCCTGCCTCTGGGCGGGCGCTGGCACATAGCTTCGTTTGGCGGATGCTTCACCAAGGTGAAGATCAGCTAGAGGAGTCTGATGTGGCAGGACCCGAATCCATGGCTACGTCCACTCTGATTTGTATTTGAAAGGCAAGAGACCTCGGAAAAGAAGAGCTCGGGTTTAAAACTTCCAGGCGTGCCTCTTAATAGCAGCCCCCGGGCCCGGCTGAAATAGAAGGGGTCTCACTCAAAACTAGCAGAGACCACGGGGCTGCCCTCCCACCCTTCACACCGCTGCGATCTCCAAACCCCTTCCTCCAGCATCCTAGCAAGGAAAGCGCACATGGCCCGCAGCCCTCCACCCAGGCAACTCCCCGCGGTCCCTTTGATAATCAGTCTCCCTAATTCCCCCCCTCGCTGATACAAACGACCCTCAGGCAACCGGTCTTTCTCACCTCTTCCCGGAGCAATACTCACAGCTTGGTGTCCACCAGTGAAATAACACCATGAGAACAGCAAGCAAGGCTCTTTGCCTTCGGGCTGCACCACCTCGCCAAGCGAGCACCATTTCTACGGGGTTTTTTTTTTGAGCAGGAAGGATTCTCCCCAGAGCAGTGCTCAGTTTTTCTATTGTCTTGTGAAGCTTCATCAAAGAATTAACTCAGATCAAAGAGTCTCTACAGCAGCACAAAATCCTCTGATGGGGAGGGAAAGGGGGGAGTGAGGGGTGGACAATGACATGAAAAACACTTCAGTAAATCTCTCTCCAAGAAAGCAAATAGGTGTACTTCTGCATGCATATAAGCCCCACAGCTCAGAGACTGTGTTAGCTATGGTGACTCCTAATAGCAGCGGAGGAATTCAGGGTAGGAAATGTATGCAAATCGAATTCTCTCTGCGGCTGTATTCGCCAACAGATTGGATCGCAAAGCTTTATCAAGCTCTCGGTCCCTGGGCTTTTGTAATTTACCTTTTAGCCCAGAAGTCACACGACGGTGAACCGGGCCTGCTGGGGAAAACCAAGGGGATGATGAGCGCAAACGGGGGGGAGTGAGAGGGTGAGAGAAGGCATTCACACAGTAAGACACTGAAAAATCTTGAGGGGGGGGCGGGGGGAAAGGATACCCCAGTTCTCCACAAAAGCCTCAGGGAAAGCAATGCCACGGTCACTATTGTAGAGCACATGAAAAAAACCACACCGTCTTTCCACTCGCAGGTGGCAGGACGGAAGCTGGAAAACCCATACTAGCTGTATTCCCACACTCACCCACTGCACCACCCCCCTGCAGGCAAAAGATGATCTCGGAGGACTTCTTGAACCATCCCCCCTCCACGTCCTAAAGGATTATCACATGTCAGCTCAAAAAAAGTCAGCATCACCTCTATCCTCTTCCCCCAACTCTGAAAGCTGGTATCACAACAATCAAAATGCCAGGCTCTGAACTAAAATATCAGCAGCTTAGCCAGGTCTTTTACAACCCTGCCACATCTGTGCTTCAGACACCTAACAACCCATTCAGTGAGGTTTGACTTTCCTCTCGTTTAAAGGATTCGAACGTCACTGCCTTTGGTGACTGATGATTAAAGCAGGGGGGAAAAGCGCGGCTATCATTTATCCACGACCTTGGGGGGGCTGCAAATAATCCCGGCTCGGTGACGGCAGAGCCCCTGGCCAGAAAGTGGAGGAGCAGATATCGAGGGCAGCAGGGAGAATAAATAAGGAGGCCAGGCTGACCGCTTGCCATCCACTCTGCCTGCAGAGGGGAGCTGCAGGCATCTCAGCAGGTAGGACTGCAGAGGAGATCACTCCAGGCAGCTGGTACCACATTGGAGAAGATGCACAGGGGAGGATGAGTGGACACCTGAGCATGGCAGGGGTGGAGCATCACCACAACTCTCGGACAACTCTTAAAATAGCAAGGGTATGCTGGATCTCCAACGGGTTTTCCACCAACAGTTGCTGCAAACTCAGCAGCAAAGATGTGGCAGACTCATGGACGGCTGTTAGTTTAGCTGAGCAAGGCCAGCGAGCTGGTATTTGCTGAGAAGGAGTTACTTCAAAAGGGAAAGCAAGTTGGCCATTCCATACTCAGGGCATTGCAAATTGCACTAGTCACCACGTTCATACACATAACCCTCTGTTTAACAACTGAATCCTGCCTTCCGCCTTCCTCCGGAGGCAGTAACTGTGCTACCTGCAAAAATTAGGTACCCACATGCTCAAAGAGCAAACTTTGCTCTTTGCAAGCTCTGCAGCGTACAATGAACATGAGGCAGAGCGTGGCAAAGTACCCCAGCAAGCCGGTTTATGCACGTGAGAGGGTTCAATGACATGAACCCGTTCTCCATAAGCCAGCACCAGCCCTTACACTTACCCCCATGCTAGCTTGGGGTCCCTGCACCACGCACACAGAACAGCCGTGACCCGTCTTCACTCTGGCTTAGCCCAGACCTTGGCTGTTGCAAGCAATGCTGCTTCCAGTGTTGGTTTATTTAGAATGGGTGAACAATCTTTAATTTTGTTTAAAATAAAGTCAAAACTCAAATTTTGGCTGGAATAATGCAGCCTGTTTATGCTCCGGTCAGAAATACAACATCAGACAGACGCATATTCAGGGTAACTTCACCCTGACTTGGGTTCCAGCCGGCGTGCAGCCGTGGAAGCAAAGGCTTCAACGCAGGCTCTGCAAACCCGCCTCGCGCAGCCCTGGCCCTCCCGAGAGCAGCCAGCCCCTGGCCCACACCCCCGCATCTTCAAGACATGCACGCTGCGTGCCATCAGGCGCTTGTTCCAGCATCCAGCTGCTCCCAGCAGCAGGCATTTGCCTGGGTGGGGATGCACCTCGCGCCACTTTAACCCACACAAGACCAGCTCCTACAACAAAGGCAAATAAACGCCCACGTCCTTGGGAGTTTCTCTTGGCAGACGACTTTGCCCTTAGTTTTCTCCTGTGGGCACGTGCACATAGACAGGGACCTGCGGGGATGCATAGCAGCCCATGCAGAGGATGCCTTTGTGGCAGCTGCGAACAGAGCCGAAAGCCACGGGGCTGATTGGGTATACGTTCTTACAAATGCAACTGCATTTCCAAAGTGTATTTATATCTTATCTATGCTGTTTTACCCATATGTTCAATAAATCATTATTCATTATCTGATAAGGTGCTTGCACTGAGTTTCTAAGCCAGGCTTACAGTTAGCACAGAACACGACATGCTGGGAATACAAATCGAAAAATAAATAGAGCAGCTGTCTCCAACGAGGCTGCTCCGCTACCAGGGGACTCTGGTGACATCGCCAGCCATGAGACCAAAGCCTGGGTCACTGGGCCTGCTGAGCTGGATACAACAGGCTTGTGTTATGCAGAACAGCCTCCTTTTTAGCTAATTACACGTCTGAGATCCCTTCCGATGATAGAAATGACATTACAAAGCAAGGCATGTTTCCTCTCTTCTGCGCTGCATTCATCTCTGCCCTGCCCGGACCCTTGCGACAGCCAAGCAGAAACAGCCTCTGCTCTTCGGTATCCACAGGGCCCCCACAAAAGCTTCAGCCTGGGAGCAAGGAGGAAAAAAGAGGGAGCTTAGGTTTGAGACCTGCAGCTTGAATAGATAGGAAAACTCTCATTTGTGCTGCCTGTGGCCCAGGCATAAAACCAGAGGAGCAAGAGCAATGCAAATCCAAAGCCCTCTCTGATCCTGTCCTCTCCTTTTGCCTTTTCCAGCACGAAAGAGACGGGGAGCACCGAGAGACGATGCTCCATGGTGCATCCCAGCCCCTTCTTTCTCCCCTTTGACACTCCTTCCAACACCAGGAACCCAAACTGGCTCCATTTAGGCCAGGCAGAGTTTCACCACAGCTTTCAATACGGCCGTGGTCTCTCCCAGCTGCTAGTGCAAGGATTAGCTGCACTGGATGGATATTTCCATGGAGAATAGGGAGAGGAAGGTGGAGGGAGAGGGCGGGGAGTCAGGTTCAAGTCATGTGAAAACCAGCTACAGCACATCTTAAAAACAGGCTACAAGGAAGTGTGACATCCAATTTCTTGGGAAGGGGAGGCAGAACGGTAATTAAATTTTCTGATCTTGTTAGCCAATTTCTCCAATCACTGCCCCTGAACTGGAGAAGGGGAAGGGAGAGGGGAGACACTTGCGTCAGCGACGCTTGTGAGGGAAATTAGGTTTTCACGGATTATTGGGTTAGTTCCACTTCTCCCACTTTTTAATTTATTTGTCTGTATGTGCTGCCGAGCTGAAAGGCCGAGATTTTTTCCCCCTTTATTTTTTTAATTAAAATCTGTAGTTTTCGAAGATGAAAACTTAGGAAGGGGGGGAAGACTACAACAATACAACCATGTCAGCCAAAATCTGCTTCCCTCCCAAACTTCTTTGTTAATCCCTCTTCAAAGCAAGAGCCTAATCAGATATCTCATTAGAACTCCAAATAGCCTTTGGATACTTTTGCAGAAGGAAAAAATACCAATTAACTTTGTTCTATATTAAAAAGAACAGAATTTACTTACTTACTGCTACTTGGGTAGGGTGTCTTTTTTTTTTTTTCCATTTTCCCTTCATGCCACAAAAGAAATTTAAGAATTGCTGCCTGCATAACCCTCTGCCTCTATTATTTCTCAGAAGACAGTAACACTGCCCCTCTTTCCAATTTCTTTCAAAATAGAAAGAGAAGACTAAAATGTGCATATCAGCAGCGTTCGAGTAAATTATCTGTATGATTATTTCCAACTGCCTGGTGAGTGGTTTCCTAGGAACAATGCCAAAGGGCTATTTTATTTAAGCTTTCTGAATTTTGGATAAAAGAGAGACTGAGTGTAGTTCACATAGTGCCCAGACTTCCCCTTTCATGAAAGATTTAGGAAGCATGTATGGCCACACGGATCATCATTAGCTGGAGGATGCTTGCAAAGGTTTCTGGGAAGCCACCAAAGACTAGAAACAATAGCTCATGGAAAACAGAAGACAACATAGCTGCAGAATTAAAGAGCTGGGGAAGCACCGGTGGCTCCATTCCACAGGACCCTGCAATAACCAAGAGCAGTGTGTCAATAGCCTGGGGTTGGGATCAGGAGACTGCGTCGTCGATTCACACACCAGGGCAGCGACACCGATGGCCGAGCTCTCTGACCTGACCCATCTTGTAGACAGATGCTCTCTGACTTACAGATATGTCTTCCACCTTCTGGGGGGACTGTAAGTCTAGACCAGAATAGCCTTCTTGAAGATCTGCCCTGGCCCTCTCCAGATCATTGGGACTGCCAGCAGAGTTGCAGATGGCATTTATTAATGTATGCGGGCCTGCTCTCTGTTAAGCCTATGGAGGCTCCATACAGATTGACAGCCGGCTGAACATGAGCCGGCAGTGTGCCCAGGTGGCCAAGAAGGCCAACGCCATCCTGGCCTGTATCAGAACTAGTGTGGCCAGCAGGAGTAGGGAGGTGATCGTGCCCCTGTACATGGCCCTGGTGAGGCCGCACCTCGAATCCTGTGTTCAGTTTTGGGCCCCTCACTACAAGAAGGACATTGAGGTGCTGGAGCGTGTCCAGAGAAGGGCAACGAAGCTGGTGAAGGGTCTGGAGGAGGAGCGGCTGAGGGAACTGGGGCTGTTTAGCCTGGAGAAGAGGAGGCTGAGGGGAGACCTCATCGCGCTCTACAACTACCTGAAAGGAGGGTGGAGCGAGGTGGGGGTTGGTCTCTTCTCCCAAGTAACAAGCGATAGGACGAGAGGAAATGGCCTCAAGTTGCGCCAGGGGAGGTTTAGATTGGACATTAGGAAAAACTTCTTCACTGAAAGAGTGGTCAGGCCTTGGAACAGGCTGCCCAGGGAAGTGGTGGAGTCCCCATCCCTGGAAGTATTTAAAAGACGTGTAGATGAGGCGCTTAGGGACATGGTTTAGTGGGCATGGTGGTGTTGGGTTAACGGTTGGACTGGATGATCTTAGAGGTCTTTTCCAACCTTAATGATTCTATGATTCTATGATTCTAGGAAGACCCAAGACTTGTCACCGAGAGCAGCACGTAAGAGGCACCCGTTCTTCAGGCTTACACGTGTTTCTGCAGCTTCCAGCTTTCCTCTAGACCCAAGAGATGTAATGAGCTTCATGGCACTGGACCATTCGCTCCTGTACTGAACACAGGTGAAGGATGAACTCCTGAGAGAGCGATGCGGGGAACAAAGGGACAGTGGCAGAGTTCAGCTTGGCCAGAGCTTTGCAATCATTCAGCAATCCTGTGCACTTCCCTTAGCCAGTTTTTGGTCTATCAACAGTAGCTCACTGCTCATCCTCACCCTGCCACCTTAAATGCCCCGCAGGGGAGGGACCTGGCCAAAGACATTTGGAAAGCAGAGCTGGGTTATTTCTTCCCCCTTCACCCACGCGTTCAAAGAGCACTGCGCATCACATCCGTCCATCCCGCTGCCCCTGCGGGATACCAACACCCATCTGACGTTGACTGCTTTACAAGCAAATCACGTTCATACCCGTGACCTTTTATAGGGAGGTGCACATGGATGAAAGTCCTCAGCTGGGATAGCAAAGAGGCCAAGCCAAGATCACACAAACCTTCTAACCAGCTAAGTACAAAGGCCCAGACTTATCCCACTCAGGTTCAGCTATATACACAGAGAGTCTGGTGAGTCTGGTCCATTTTCCATGGAGAATGGAGGTGACCCACCTCTAGGCAGTGTCAGAGTGTTCTATCTGTAGAGCTGGCCAAAGGTAATTTCTTGAAAGTCTTTAAGCAAAGCAAAACACACACAAAAAAAAGAAAAAGCACCCCACTCTTCCTTCCCAATTAGGGCAAGCACACTGGCAGGAGCCCTGATTAAGATCCTCATCATGGACGAGCTCCGAGCTGACCCGCCCTCATCAGGCTTCGCAGTTCGGAAAAAGCTAATTCTGATGGCAGTGCAGAGGAGGGGAATTTACTCTGCTCTGCCATGACCCAGACTTCGCAGCCATTCAAAAGGAACAGCAACAGCCATTAAAAACTTCACTTTATACACTGAAGAGGCTCATAAAGAGTGTGAATTCACGGAGCATTTGCTCAGAAAGCCAATTCCCTGGGTGACCCGCAGACTGCTATTGTCTGAAATATGGAATAAAAGGGAGGTGCATATTTTACTTCAGACTTATTTCACTCTTCCCTTGTTTTCTCTGTGGGCTGACTAAAGAGGAAGTGATTTATAAGGGGAAAACAAGGGGAAGCAGTTCTAATTAATTGGCCATAACCTTTACAGCTGTACTGGCATCCAGCAAAACATAGGGCAATGGTGCTCAGACAGAGATGCAGTACCCCTGGAAGTTTCCCCAAGAATCCCACTTCAAGCCAGAATAAAATGAACTTGTTGCCCTCGCAGTGCTGGTAGAAACCCCTTGTCCGAGGCGCCTGGCACCTGACCTGTCCTTTCACACCCAGAGCCAGCAGGAGCAGGGGGACTGAAGGGGTCTCCCAGCTTGAACCTCTGCTTGCAGACCCTCCGTTCCCTCTCCAGAGAGGGTTTAGAGTTCACTTTCACATCAGCTAAAGTTCAGGGGGTAGGGAGTGAGTCTAGCTTAGGAAAACTCAACTTCAAGCTCAAGAATGAGAAGTTTGAACTAATTAAAGGCTAAGGCCCCTTGCTTCATCAGACCCTGCCATCTCACAGCTGGGAGGAGAACACGGGGCTCCTGGTGCACTGCAGAGCCAGAGGAAAAGAGAAAGGCTCTTTCGTGTCCAGAAATAAATGTGTTTGTTCTGCTTTCAGCAATGTTATAGCCAGAAGAACGGGCCTCGGGGGAACAATAGATCACACATTGCAGGTGCCTAGTTTTAGGAGGGGGAAACTCTCCAGTTTTCCTAAGCGCATGTGCCAGAAGTTCTGTAACTGAAGTTCATCTTGACCTCAGAGGGCCGGCCCGCTCTATGGGAGGAAACAGAAAGCCTGGGCATAAGGGGAACAAGCTCGTAATTAAAAGCACTTCAGCCTTTATGAGTTCCCAGATCGCATAGCTGCAGCAAGAGAAGTTGTTTTCATTTTACCTCATTACGTACGGAGCAGTGCAACGGTAATGAACAGCCCGGCATTTGCCAGAGCCTGCCGCTTGCAGAAAGAGGGCAGCCAACACCCGAGCAGATGCAAGTGCAGCGTGCTGCACCCTGGTGTAACTCCTGCCACGAGGTAACCCCCCTGTGAGTCCCTGCAGGGGCATTTTTAGGGGTAGAAGGTGTGGGGAGCAGCTAACCAGGACAGCCTTTAATACTGAGTCAAGTAAGGGGGGGAAGGAAGTGCAAAATGCAAATAAGAACGGGCTTTCCCACTTACCCCTCTGAAGCATCCTGTCCTGACACCCACAGAGGTGCTCCAGGAAGAAAGCCAGGCTCCTGCCAGCTCTCCCACAGGAGCAGACACTGTAGCTTACTGAGTGTGATAAGCTCCAGCTTCTGCAACAAGTAAAAAAAAAAAAGAGACACTAATATTTGCTCAGCACTTAGCTAGTGCTGAGCACTATTATTCTGTGCCATACGAGATTAACACAAACAGATTGCTTTGTGGACTCACTACTTACTGACATCCCTAGGCAGATATTCCTCTGCGTGCTTTGAAGAAGGTCTCAGGACGTGAACTTGCATTTAGCAGGCAGCCCGAGCCGCCCTGCGCAGCCCGAGCCACCCTGCGAGGCCCCTGCTTCCTCTCCACCTGGGATCCAGGCAAGCCACAACCTTTCCCAGGGAGCCTGTCTGATCATCTGCTCCATTTGGGACCATGATAACCTCAGGGCTTTGTGTTTCAAACTCCCAGTACAGCCTGACATCTTCGGGAGGTGGTGGACCCCTCTGCAAGCCACCTACCCCCCTTCCAACCAAGAGACTCTAGCAAGGCAGGGGGTTATTTATTCGCAGCTACAAAAGGGGATCTCTGTGCCTTCTTGGCAGTTTCTGCTATGCCAGTTGGAAAAGGAATAGCCACCCAAAAGACAGAAGGCCGCTGTACCTGACTGTTGGGGTGGGACGTTTCTGCAGGGAGGCCGGTGCAGCAGGATCCGTGGGGAAGAGAGGAGCTTCCTCCGAATGGAAGAATCCCAGGCAACTGCTGAGGGCACAACCTGGCACAAGCACCGAAGCCTATATCACGCCACCTTGAGAAAGGAGATTTCAAAACAGCTAGGGAAAACAAAGAAAAGGAAAAAAAAAAAAAGGAGAAAAAGGAATCCCCTCCAGGGACAGCCTATGGCAGCCTGTGCCCTGCAGACAGCTCCACGAGAACGACTCCCGAGACACCACCGTGGCACACAGGGGTGTGGGACAAAGGGATGCTTAGGGGAAGACACTTGAGGGATGACCAGGGAAGTGGCAGGGCTGGGCTCTGTGCTGCTGTTAGGAAAACAGTGATTTATTTGAGAGCTTGAAAGAGACCAAGAACAGCATAAAATAAGCTGAAGGACAAGCGCTCCTCTCTCCTGCTAGGCTGCAGCAGCTCCATATGGCCAGCTCGGGAGCAATAGGATAGAGACCTTGTCTAGGCAAGAGCAGCGGTGTGTGCCGTTAAGCAGACATTAGACAAAGCCCACTGCTTTTGGATGTGGCAAACGGGCCATGTTACAGACAGGTGCGGAGAGGGAAGTATTTAATCATGTTTTCTGCAGAAAACTCAAATACAGTGCCCCTGCTGACCACTCTGGAGAACAGTAGCTGCCCTATTACCAAACCCAAAGTATCCAAGTCGTACATCAAGTCCTCTAAAGCTATGTGGAGGGACGAGGGCTGAATAGAAGTCTAGAATACCACATCTGGCTGCTCCTCTGCTCCTGCAGCAGCAACTGCTTCTGGGAGGGACAGTCCCACCAAGCGTCCACCCTTGGCCAGAGGCAGAGACCATACCGCCAATCTGAAGGCCTGGGGTCAAACCCGGCACCGCCTCGGAGACTCAGAGGGAGACAGAGATGGAGGGGACGCGCTGGGGAGGAGGACTGCCGAGGAACGTGCTAATGGCTGTGCCGCGCTCCTGTGTTTGTACAGCTGGTCCCAACGTGCTGCTAAACCACTGCCGCGGGGGGAGGCAGGACATTTTTGCACGGGATATTCATTCCTCATCTGTCGAGCTCCAAGCAGAGGTTTCAAACACTCAAGCGTACACTTGAGACAGCACCTGGGGAGGCCTCATCCCGTATGTGGGGGAGGGAAGACAAATGCTGCCAAGATCTAGCTCTTGCTCCTCATAAAGAACAATGCAATCAAGTCACATTGTGATGACTGCTAGTAAAGAAAGATGACTGAGCCGTGGCCGGCAGCGGAGCCAAGTGCAATGGAATTGTGCTCTCCCAGACTGTGAGTAGGCTTTGAACCCACGACCTTCTCTAGGCAATGGCGACCTTCACCCACCATTTAGTCCCCCCATATGCCAGACCTTGTAAGGCCTGAATTTCAAACAGGCAAATCTCAAACCCAGTGCACAGGTCCCTTGCACAGAGGGCAGGAGGAATTTAGGTTCAAGAGTGACACAGTGGGAATGCAGACCATTGCCTTGCATCCCACCCCTCTCTGCAGCTCAGCATGCAAGTCCCAGGACACACAACCCATCCACACAAGGGTCCTCTGGCACAGGGAAGCCCCCATCTCCTTCCGAAGAAAGCAGCTTTGGAGAGGACGTGAAGACTGCTCTCATGCTAGAAAACAACCTTGAGCTGTGAGGGGGTGGTATGAGGACATTCCAAGATGTGAAGGCTCCTGTTCCAAAAGCACTAGAGAAGGACGCACCATGGTCCATTTGAACGTCCAGCTCTGTGCTCACACTAGGCTGCTCTCAGAGCATCTCAGGAAGCAACATGGGGTCAGCCACAGGTGCACACGCTCCTGAGGAGCAACTGGAAGTTATGCAAGGCTCTGCTAGGCCAAAACTGAACTATTGTGGCTCAGACTCCCACCAAAAAAAAAAAATAGCCTCAAGCATTAGATGTGCCCTAGGCAGCTAAGCCCTTGACCTGCACGCCCCTCACTCCGGCAGACCCTCTGCTAAATAGCATTATGACCGCTATCATTCCTTACGTGGTGCAAATACCCATGAGAAACCACCCTCATGGTGAACAAGGGTCTGGCTCGCATGATATAAGCAAGAAAAAAGTGATCCCAAGCTCAAGAAGCACAAGAACAGGCAGCAAATAGGTGACAGTCCTCCAGGACCTTGTATTGAAAGGAATCATCCTTTGCAACTCTTCATCAGCTCCTGCTGACTTCCCCTACTGATTGAGCTGATCAGAGGACCCTGAAAGAGTTGCACAATCAAATCTCGCCAACATCACTATTTTTCAAAAGGGTTTGGACATTTAATCAAATTTTTGATCCCCCACTTTTCAAGCATTTTCCCAAATTCCTGGAGGCTTTCACTTCACACTAACTACCCCAGAAGAAGGGTAAATTTTCACCTTTCACAAACGAAGCACAGCCCTGAGCAATCCTTCGTACAGGATTTCATAGGTAGCAAGTGGGGAGGGGGGGAACCTCCCGGTCTGATGCACATTCATAACTTTCTAAAACATCCTTTCAAGACCTGTTTATATCAACTCAAATGTGGTTATCAAAATATACAAGCCACAGGGCAAAACCAAGGAGAAATGCAACTAACTTTAATCAGCTAGGCAGCCAGTGAGTGCAAAAAACAGACTCGCGTGACACAGCTTGTCTGGGGAATCACATATTATAGTCCACAGAGATTAGATACTCAAAACATGAATCCCAGAACCAGCTTATTCCCAACCTGTAAGGAGCAAATAGGATCCCACCCTGTGCTCAATTTTCTGTTACATGCGGTACCACCAGTGCTGATAATATCTGCTAGTAGTGTTATCCTCCAACCCGACACTGTTCCTTATCAGACTCCTCTGTATGAGACCACTGAGATGGGGCTAAGAACAGTTCAGTTGGAAGGGACCTACAACGATCATCTAGTCCAACTGCCTGACCACTTCAGGGTTGACCAAAAGTTAAAACATGTTATTAAGGGCATTGTCCAAACGCCTCTTGAACACTGACAGGCTTGGGGCATCGACCACCTCCCTAGGAAGCTTGTTCCAGGGTTTGACCACCCACATTCAAGTACCTGAACGTCCTTTTTAAATGGTGGGGCCCAGAACTGCACACAACACTCAAGGTGAGGCTGCAGAAACGCTAAACACAGTGGGATAATCCCCTCCCTTGGCCGGCTGGTCATGCTGTGTTTGATGCACCCCAGGATGCAGTTTGCCCTCTTGGCTGCCGGGGCTCCCTGCTGACTCCTGTTGACCCTGCTGCCAACCAGCACCCCCAGATCCCTTTCTGCAGGGCTGCTCTCCAGCCACTCCCTTCCCAATTCATACTTAGAACTGCAAGTTCTCTTGTTCTGTCTTGGGGACAAGACAGCCAACAGCACCTCCCAGTTTAGTATCAGCAAACTTACTAATGGTGCATTCCGCTCCTGCATCCAGATCGTTGATAAAAATATTGAACAGAACTGGACAGGACTTTCCCTTTGTGAACCCATGTTGACTGTGCCTGATGATTGCATTGTCCTTTAAATGCCTTTCAATAGTGCCCAGTATGATCCTCTCCGTTTTTTTTTTCCCAGGCATTGAGGTTAGCCTAGCGGGTCTGTAGTTTCCTGGGTCTTCCCTCATGCCCTTCATGTAAATGGGAATAACGCTGGCTAGCTTCTAGTCAGCTGGGACCTCCCCAGACTCCCAAGACCTGTGGTAGATGATTGAGAAGGGTCCTACTGGAACATCCACTAGCTCCTTCAGGAAAAGCTGGAAAACTTTCCTCTGCTGACATCAATTAGACAGCAGAAGAGTGTCCCTAGTAAGGTGGTTTGGAGCACCATCAACAGACCCATTTTGAAAAAATGTGAAAAACGGTAGGGAAGCTCATCCCTGGGGAAGCTCCATGGACTACAGTGTTCCCAGCAAGATACGGCCATGTGAAGAGCAAAGCCCTGATTCTGCAAGGTGTCCTTGGAGCCCTATTATCTGTGATTAATAAGGCATGATGCAAACACTTAGTTAAATCTGATTAGATCAATAGCACACCATGAATCACTTCTATAGGTTTCCTATAATATTTATATATATGCAGTTATCAGCAAGACTCTACTGTAAAATTGTCTGCCTTGAAATTTATTTGAAAAAGTACCTTTTATACTCTATTAAAAAAAGCAAACCGACTTTTTTATTCTCTCTTAGAGTTAAACTTACCGGGCAAAAGCTCGGGGAACAGCATATGGTTTTGCAAAGCAAACATTTTGAGACTGTGCTGCCTGTTTTATCATCTCCTGGAATGGGAATACCACCTCCATCCCCGTTTCCCCCAGCCCCCCCACCACACACACTGCAAAAAAGTGTTTCTGTTATTTATGGCTTACTGTTGGTAGGACATAAGCAGAAAGCAGGAGAGCAACAGAGATAGCGAGGGGTGGGGAAGCCAGCACACTTGCACACTGGTTTGGTGATGACAAAAAAATACCGTGGCGAAGATTTGCATTGGGTTTCAGGAACTCCTTCTGCACTAAATCAAGGCAGAGAATTTACAGCAAATTAATGAAACTAATTTTCTGACTGGAATCATCATCTGTGAATTATCATGTCTTTACTCATTAAATAAATTATCTGTGTCTTCCAAGACATTAAGAACGCATCATAAATTACAGCCCTTCATAAATAATTTGGTTTTGCCTGGGTTTAAATATAGAGGGAGAATAAAGCGAGAGGAAGAAAAGAATACAAAAGATGAGGGAAGCAGAGGCAAAAGAGAAGGGAAGACAGTGAAACAGAGAATGAAAGGAGAGGGGAAAAAAAAAAAACAACGTGAAAATGGAGACATACGATATGGCCAGCTCAGGAGGGAAGGAAATGAGGAAGAAAAAAGGAAGCAAGGGGGTGAAAGAGGACAGACAGGACAAGTAGCACCGTGCAGTCTTTCAGGTCCATGTTAACTGCAGCTTGGTGAATGTGGCAGGAAATGAACCACTAATATCCAAATCCTCTCATGACTTTTATAAATGATTTCATTCCAGTTGAGCTTGTTTCATGTCAATGAGTACAAACAGTCTGTCCAACAGCTATCTGAAAAGGAATGCCAACGAGGGAAGCGCACTTTGTCATGGAGTAGTGGCAGTATTTGCTGAAAGGGGCCCTAGAATTTGTAAATGACAACAGAAAGGTAGTGGCAAGGACTGAGGGTCAGGGAGACACAGCTCCCCTATGGCTTACCTGTCAAACAGGGGAAAACCAACACCGCTCAGACTTCTGCTGTGAGATCCTTGCTGCGGACTGTCCCAAAGCAGGCACAGTGGTCTTTTGGTCAGATCCTCGCTCTGCCTCTAACCCGGTGCAGCTCAAGTGCACACTGCAGAGAAATGCAGCATAGCTGCGCAGATGAAGCCTCCTTAGGACAAGGAGGCGATACACCGGTGCAGACCATGTTCCATCATCCAGCAGGACTTCTGACTAGATACCATCCAGGATACCAGTACCGAGCACTTAGCAACAACTTAATGCTAACGCCTTGCTAAGGACAAGTACAACTTTTCAGATGTATTAGAAAGCCTGCTGCTCCGGGCAGAGACTGCAAAAGCACCAATTAAACTAACGTCCGTAGAGTGGCCGGAGCAGCTCCTTTCTCAGTTAGACCCTTGCCAGCTTCTGGGAGATGGATTCCCACCTTAGTTTTGGTGCCAATAGGACACATCATCAGTTGCATCCCAGGCTTCCTGCCACAGTGCAAGAAATGAACCATATTCTGTGAGGAAGAAGGTTTTGTAACTGTGTGCCTCCACGTGGTGAGAGCCACTCTGCGTGGAGAGTTGGACTAGATGATCATTGTAGGTTCCCTTCCAACTGAAATAGTCTATTCTACTCTATTAAACTGGCAAGTTGGCAAGAAAAATGAGAGCCTTCCTACCGAGCAAGACCCTTGTCCTGAAAAGTAAGTATGAGCTCTGATTTAGGGAGATTTCTGATGAGAAGTGCTGAGTTGGATGAAGTTTAGCAGCCATGATGGTGATGAAGAGCAAGTTTCTTGGCCTTTCCCATGGGACACAGCCACATGACTTTTTACCGGCAGATGTGAGCTCACTTTGAGATGGCCAAAAGTCACGCAAGTCAAACTAGAGTGGCACCAAGCCCAAGCCAAGTATTTTGCCTCTCGGTGAAAATCATTAGCTCAGCACCACAGAACTGCAGCCGCAACGACTTTTTTCTGGCCAGCTCAGAGCACAGGCACACATCTGCCTTCAAAAGCTTACGTGGCCATTCCCTTTCTAAGTCTCTCAAGCCAGCTGTGGTTTACACCCTTGCTTGATAACCCTGAGTTTCTTGTCCTCCATCCCAGGATTTGGCTGTGTCAGCACCCACAGCCGGGCTCGGGGACAGGGCAGGGTCACAGCAGCTGGCCCACCTGTAGCCTCCCGGCTCGCAGAAGGGTGTTTCTGCAGGAAGCTGGAGGATGGCCAGTTCTAGGAGCTCTTGGAGAACGAACGCAATGGCAGCTGTTTCCTATTTGGAAGTGGAACGGCTCTGATCTCAGCCTGTGCGAGCCACTAGGCAGGACAAAAGGAATGTTTTCCCTGTTTGTCTTCCAAGTCAAAACCCCACCTAGGGTAGTTGCAGGCTCAGAGAGTCTGCTCTGCTAGCACCGAAACCACTGCTTAACAGGCAACAACAATACGAAGGCAACAACAAGTGCGAAGCCACAGCAGGGTAGGTCTCTGAAAAGATAACATCAGTACGAGCAAACACCCCTGAGAAGCCCCTGGCTAGGTGACAGCACACACGCCCTTATCAAGGGACTTGGGTTTAACAGACGCATCTGAAGGTTTTTATTTTGAGCGCCCACCACTTGTATTTGAAGGGCAGCTCCATAAAGACAGACCGGGGTCTTTGGTGCAAAAGGACCACCTTGCTGCAAACATAGGAGCCGATGTCCCACATTTGTACAACTTTCACGGCACTAGCAAGCAGCCTGCTGGCTCAAGCGTGCTTTTGCACTAACCTGCAGGCGCTGAACTCTGTGTCACATACAGGACAAACCCGAACCACTTCAGCACGGCTCTTCCCACTCCTCAGATTTACCCAATTCGAGGCCAAGAATAGTTTTCCCAGCTAATTTAATCGTAAGCACAGCAGCCTGCCAAGGCTCAAACAGCAGCATCAGGGGCTGGTGCCACGTTTGCTGCCTCGAGTCCCTACTCGGGGACCCTGAAAGCTCAGTCAAGCCATTTGGGTGTTCAACAAGTTCCTGAGCAATGCATCCAGCAAACAGGAGGCAGGAGAGGAGGGAAAGAAGAACAACAGAAACATCCTCTAGCAGGAAAAAGGCAAGAACTCAGATTTATCTCTTTTGGGGGAGACTTTAGCCGAGTGAGGGACTTCCACCTGCTTCCCACCATGCCTGATCACCCTGCAGAGCAGAGGGGCTTCTGCAGAGTGAAGCTCACCTGCAGCACCCGTGTCTTCCCTGGTCTCCAGCCAGCCTTCCCCAGCAGAACAGTGGTCATACAGCACCATATAGGCTCTTCTTGGGAAAAAAACCTTTCCTTTCTCTGTCCAGAACATCTGCGCCCGGCACTGCCACAACTGCTCACCGCAGCACGGGGTCACATCACGCAGGCTTTTCACACCTCTTTGAAACTGCACAATTCCCTCCCGCTTCCGACTTGGCTGCTTCTAAAAGAAATGACCCCAAATACTCTGCAAGCTGCAATGTAACCCAGGCCTGCCCTTTCCATCCTCTCCACCCCTGATGCCAGCAGAGCACCTCCACTCCAGCTGCTCTTCCCATCGGCGTCCAGCCCAAACTCCCATACCCTCCTTCCCCACGCTGCCCTGATGATCCTGCTGTCAACCAGCCCTCAAGGGAGGTAACATTTCACCGAGTCCAACAGCTCAGGACAGAGGCGGACTGGTAATGGAAAAGCCTTTCCCAGAACAGTCTTCAGCTGATTTTAGAAAGGGTCAGAGCAGCCAGCCTGGATCCCGCCACCTCCATGCGGCCAGCATCATCCCTGGGAATATCCACCTCCCTTGTCCTTGGGTAAACAACTCTGTTCTGCTTTCTGCACGCTGCCCAACGACTCTGCAGATGCCTCTTTTTCCACCACCAGCTCAGACGCTTTTGAAACCCAGTTCAAAAAAAAAAAAAAAGGGAATTTTCCATCGGTTCCTGAAGTAACAAGTGAGTCCAGCCAAGCGTGAAGCAGGTCACTCTCCTCCTTCGCAGCTTTTCGCGCCGTGTGTTTTGTGTCAAGGCCGTGACAAGAGCCGGCCTCGGGGGACGTTCGGAGGAGCCAGCTGCCACAGCCTTTGTTTGCCCGCAGCCTCGCCGCGCACGCCTCTGCGCCGTCCCCAGGTCCCTTCCCTCGGTCTCGAGCCAGCGCACATCTGCCCCACAGCAGGCGGGCCGTTCCTTCCTCCCCGATCCGTGAGGATGGAGAGCCAGAGATTTATGTACTCCGCAATTTTTATGTGCTCTTCAAGAAGGCTGTGGAGGGAAAACTTCGCCACTCACAAAAGCCTCCATCTGTGAGTTTATTTATCCATGCTGGGAAGGCTGTTTATTCTGTTTCTGGGTGGAAACTACACTGGGATCGTGGCTTAATTGTATTGTTTGTTGAATTAATTGCTCTGTTTGATCGGCCTTTCTCCCATAATGCTTGGGAATGAGACGTTTTTGCTGCCATGTGGGAATGGAAAGGGTTGAAGCTGTTTCTCCCTGGCAGATGAACACAGCCCACATGCAGTTGGCAAGAGGGGTTGTTCTGGGGAGAGCACGCGAGTTGCCCGATGCAAATATTGTTGCAGAAGAAGGTGTTCAGTGAGGTTAGGCACCCTGGGAAAAGGGTACGGGCCAAAGGCAGACAAGCATATGGATGTGTAGGGTACTGGGTTGGTCTTTTGTTTCTTTTTCCAGCCAGCCCTCCCGGGGTCAGTGTGCCCAAGAGAGGACCTGCTGCCGAGGCTCACCTCACCCACCGGTGGCTTGCAACCTCCTCTCCAGCAACGAGAACGAACGTAGTAAGTTTTCCAGGTCACCTGGTGAATCATGGGATGCAGAGCAGACAAGAGCTCAGCATTATTTTCATATTGGAACATTTTTCCCCTCATTTTCATTCCCAGCTTTTTTTTTTCCTTTTCTTTTCTTTTCCTTTTTACGTTTTGCCAGCAAACACCCAGCCCAAATGAACTCCTGCTCATTTCACACTCCTTTTTCCCACTTTCACAACCACAGCACTCAACTATTTAGGTTTCATTCCTGCCTCTCCCACTTCCCGCACACGCTTCCCTCCGCCCGCTGGCCTTTCAATGAAACGCAATAACCAGTGGCTGTGTCTGACATGGCATTTCCCACACACACATTTTCATTTCCCCTCTTCCTCTCTGCAAAATGAAACCAGCATCAGGACTCCTAACACACCGGGGTCATCGCTCTTCCACCAACCCTTACCCCAGGCAGGACATCTCTCCACGAACCACAACCGTCCGTAGAGCCTTCTCTACACAACACAAGAACGAGGCTCTGAGGGCAATGATGTGGTCAACCAGATGACCATCCTCCCACCACATCGGCAACATCTCAAGATAGACAGCAGCCGCTAACTAGACATCCCAGTAGAGTTCAGGGAGCATCTCAAGCCAGGAAGGCGAGATCCCTGAAGGATGGACCCTCCAGACCCGACCCTGCCCCTTCCCCTCCCCTCGGCAGGCTCTGGGAATCTCCCTTCCATGGCAGGGAGCGAGCTGCTGGAGACAGCAAGATGTTTCAATCAGCAGATCTCTCGTGTCTGAGTCAGACCCATTCCTTGCTGATAAGGAATGAATACTGTCTGTGTCTGTCCGGGTGCGTGTCTCTCTATTTCTCTTTTCTCCTTCATAAAGCTGTCAGACCAAAAATAACATATTAGTGGAAGAAAGGAATGTCAGGTGTAATATAATAACGTGATCAGGAGGCTGGGGGAGTGTGCGTGCCTGTCTGGCTGCCATGCTGGATTATCTCTGCAACAGTGATAAACCGCTACAGCTCC
>NW_009190502.1:25222-37966 GCF_000690835.1 Fulmarus glacialis
CTCCTTCACACCCTTTTCTCCCACTGCCCCCATCAGACATGGAAAATGGGATGATAAATAGGAGGGAGTGCTTACTCGCCACCTTTCTGTTCCCAAAAGCCACCTGTGTTTGACACCGCCGGCAGATCACACATCCCTAGGTCAGAGACCGAAGAATACGACAGGAATGGCCAGACCACGCCAGGCTGCAGGCTGGGCTACCCCGTGCCCCATTTCCCCCCCAGACGAACAAAGAAAAGACGTACTAAACAAGGCAAGTACAAGCAGCATCTCCCACGGCCTCCATCAGGCTGTGTTTTAGGGATTTGCAAGGACGGAAAGAGCACCATGCACCTCCTTGTGTTTAATTAACTACCTTCCACAGGCTAGTCTAATCCCCCTCTGAACCCAAAGCCAAAGGCTGGCATTCGGCCCCGGTTCTGTTTCAGCGACAGTGTGGTGCTGCACCAGGGAGTGAGGAACCCCAGGAGAGATGATGCACACCACAGCTAGCTCAGGGCTACAGGGAAGAAAGAGGATTTTGGAGACCCTTGTCCGAGGAGGGTGTCCTGTGCTGCTCCCTTCTAACACAGCACACCCATCAGTATTGGTCGGTGCTGTCACAGGGTCCTTGGAGGCTCTCTGCAATCTCTCAGACCAGCAAAGACCAATCATAGAATCACAGAATCATTAAGGTTGGAAAAGACCGCTAAGATCATCAAGTCCAACCATCAACCCATCACCCCCATGCCCACTAAACCATGTCCCTAAGCGCCTCATCTACACGTCTTTTAAATACTTCCAGGGATGGGGCCTCCACCACTTCCCTGGGCAGCCTGTTCCAAGGCCTGACCACTCTTGCAGTAAAGAAGTTTTTCCTAATGTCCAGTCTAAACCTCCCTTGGCGCAACTTGAGGCCATTTCCTCTCGTCCTATCGCTTGTTACTTGGGAGAAGAGACCAACCCCCACCTCGCTACAACCTCCTTTCAGGTAGTTGTAGAGCACGATGAGGTCTCCCCTCAGCCTCCTCTTCTCCAGGCTAAACAGCCCCAGTTCCCTCAGCCGCTCCTCATCAGACTTGTGCTCCAGACCCTTCACCAGCTTCGTTGCCCTTCTCTGGACACGCTCCAGCACCTCAATGTCCTTCTTGTAGTGAGGGGCCCAAAACTGAACACAGGATTTGAGGTGTGGCCTCACCAGGGCCGAGTACAGGGGCACGATCACCTCCCTCCTCCTGCTGGCCACACTAGTTCTGATACAGGCCAGGATGGCGTTGGCCTTCTTGGCCACCTGGGCACACTGCCGGCTCATGTTCAGCCGGCTGTCAACCAGCACCCCCAGGTCCTTTTCCTCCAGATCCTAGCCTGCTGCAGCGTGGTGCATCCCACAGCTCTTTTCACAGTCCCCAAGCCGCCTCGAGAAGAGTGGACCCACTAGTGAAGTTTTCCCGACTGGGAAGGCATGAAATGGCAACAGCTTCACCCACAACCACACTCATCCCCGACGCTCACGTTTGGCCAGCCGTGCTGTACAGCACAGGTTCTGCCAACCAGGGCCGCCGTCTTTATTCTGACCTGTTTCAAAGTCTTTTGCAGGGGTCCACGAAGCTGTGTCCTTCAAGCCAGGCAATGGCACAAGGTTGTACCGTCATTCTGGTCCCCTCACTCAACAGGCAAGGTACTCAGACACCTGTTTGGACATACGTAGGAAGATGTGATGGGTTAGTGCCATGCAAGAAAAACCTTCCTTCCTTCCTTCAACAGCTTTACAAAACATTTTCTTTCACCATTTTATTCCCCAGTCCAAAAGAACATCTCCTATGTTGTAAATCCTTTGCATGAGACTTGACTGAAAAGGTGGTTGGGGCAAAGCACAACCAACTTTTTCAGGAGGACTTGGCATAGCGTGGCCACAAGACCCGTCCACTGACACAGAGGCACAGCTATGCGTAAGGGACTTGAAAATGCAGAAACAAGGGTTGACTGGAACAGGGTCTGGGACAATACACGCGGTGGGGGTCACACTGCTGAGGCCAGCTCTAGATTTTAAGGCCAGGAGGGCCTGATGATGCTCTGGCCTGTTTAACCCATGCCTGTCAAAATAGCCTCCATGGAAACCAATGACTTCTGGTGGAATGTGTCTTTTACGTAGGTATCCAACGCTGCCTGAATGATTTCCAGGGAGAGAGAACTGATTGCGTCTACCAGTTATCTGTTCCAGCATCTCGATACTTTTTCTGCAAAGGAAAAGAAGAAGAGGAAATACATAAAGAAGAAGAAAACTTGTCTTGCTCCCACACTAGTCTCTTATCTTCAACTTGAATGGGTGGGTCCCATTCTGGCACCACCGGGGAAGGAACCCCCAGGTATCAGGTTCTTCTCATGCACATTCTACACTTCGGGAAATGGCACTGCATATTTCAGCACTTTCCAAAGGACCATCCCAGGGCACAACACTATCACATTTCACAGTAGTGCAGATTTTCCATCCCCAAGCTCTGCCTTGAACGATGATATTAATTGAAATGGCTGCGGAAGTGCCAGGGCTGAGATCCAGCTCCGTGACCTGAGTACAGGCTCCTACACGGCTGGTGCAGACCTGCTGGCTTTCAGCCCTCTGCAGAGATGTTCCTTTTTGCTATTAAATATTCTCCCTCCTGCCCGTTCCTTTCCATTTCCTCCACCCCATCACCACAAATCCAAGACCAGGGGAACTGACAGGCAGGAGCAGGCCCATGGCCATCTTGTCCAGTGTCCAACTTGGGGACACGCCAGGCTGAAGTATAAGATTCCTACCGACAGCACATATGCAAATCAGGTCTCCTTCTGCAGTCTCTAATAGCCCAAAACTGATTTAACTCTTCAAACACAAAGAGTAAAATCCCTTTCGAAATGTGTGCTACTGTTCCAAAAATTCTGGCTACTTTTGGTATGCAAATACCGACCCAGCCTCCTTATAAAACTTGCCAAGTCCTTGATTTCATTTTCTTAATTTCATCCAGTAGCACTGTGTTGCACAGCCTGCATGGAAAGATGCGAAGTGTTTCCTCAGCAGTTACTAATTAATTCAACAGCTGGTCCCTCCCACTCTTTGTTTTCTATCCTACTCCTTTTTAACCTGGTCAGTGGCTGGAGGCATCTGAGGTACCCATGGAAAGTAACAAGGCAGTAAAGTCACCGTGATGATTCTTCAATTAGCTGTACGAGGATGTGCACCGTCACGGAAAAATGTTTCTTCTGCTAATGAGAACTAACGATCCCGTACCTGGGGGATTCTGCACTCTGATCAAAAGAGTCCAATCAAAACCTCTGCAAATTTCTGATTAAACCAGACAAAGGAGGGGAGGAAGGCACCAAGTCAGATGCTGAATAGATAATAAAATTCACTTCCACTTTTCTTTCCCAGAAAATGGTAAATCTAATAGGCATGACTAAGCAGCTATGAGGGAAGACATGAACAAATTTGTAAAGCAAAGGGGAGTTTAAAGTTCATCTCATTTTCCCCTTCTGCAACATCGTCTGCAATCATATTATGATTTAAAGGCCACCTTTCCCCCGGTGGGAAGCGGGTGAGAAGGGTGTGATTCAATTTTGCATACGAAATACGATGGGAGAAGGAGAAAGGCCAGGAGGCACAAGCCGAACAGCCACATCCCTTTGGCACTGTTAAATGTGTGTTGCTTTTTCCAGTTCTTTGGGGTACAGGAAAAAAAAAAAAAAAAAATAATGGCATGGTGGCATTTTCTGTCTAAGTTCGTACACGGAAGGACCACACCTTTCACTGCTGGGAACAAAGCCAGAACAAATCCTGATTCAACCCACACCAACCTCGTGAGACCCTGGTCTGCCTTGAGAAACCCCCTGGAAACCAAATGACAATCCTACCCTCTTCCAGAAGCTGTCACCGTTCCCTGCTGCATTTCCAGCTCACCAGAAAACGGTCGTGCTGCTGTTGGCTTACACCTTTCCCTCTTGCCGGCAGGATTAACCTCATCTCCATCTTACAGCATTCAGGGATGGCAGCTAGGCTGTATTGATTTGAGGGAAATAGGAAAGGATTATCCCTCCGATGTGGAGGAATGAAGCAAAGCAGCATGCTCTGCCTGCCCCTCCTGGCCCCCCATTCCTTGGTAGATAACTTTTTTCCAGATCATGTCCAATTCCAAAGAAGACTTCATGTCAGTGAATGGCCACAGTGGGATGGAACCACAAGAAGGAAGGCAAAAATGGAGGAATGGAGTTGTCTGCAGCAGGGAAGACGACTTGGAGAACTGTCACCAGCCTGATATAGTAATGAAAGTGCCAGTGAAAGGGGTTTCAAGAGCCAGTTGGCCCGTTTAAGAGCGGTGCAGATCTGGACGCCAGGAGATCTGCACACTGCTCCCTCGTCCGCCACTGACCTTCTGCAAGTCCGCGGGCAAGTCACTTTGCTTGGCTCCACTTCTCCCTCCCTTCCTGCGGTGGGTTCGTCTTATAACAGCATGGCCCAAGGCGGGGGATCTCCCGCCAGGCGCAGCCCAGGTCGTGCAGTGGTGTAAGAGTCAGAGTCCCCAGTGCCCAGCACCCTGCGGGGCTTTCCTCCGAGGGATGCTCTGAGAAGTCACCGCTGCCCCACCAAGAGGGCAATGCCAGCAGCCAAGCACGGGAGAGAGCAGCTCACGCTCCCTGGCTCCACACACCTGTATCCCCCCGTTCAATAAAATGTCATAAAAGCAGAGAAATTTCACAATAAACACAAATAGATCAATAGCATTAAAGCTACTCGTAATAGCTGCCTCAGGCTTTTCATACTACACCTTCGAAAATGTCCACTAGTGAGTAATTAATGACCGAACCAAGTAATTACTTTCTTGATTTTTCTCAAAACTAGAATTCACTGGAAGAACTTTGAGCTTTACTGGTGCTACATAGCAAATTAATTCAGTAAGTGCTGATATTACAAGTCTGGGCTGCCTGTTAAAAAACAGCAGTGCTGTAGAGTCTGTCTTTTCTTGCTGCCTGATGTAACCCTTTACACGCTTCTCCAGCTGCCTGCGAGAAAGCAACTCAACCCTCTGTCGCCCTGCACATCGACCTTCACAGATCTTGCTGCGGTGCTCTTGGGCCAGGTAGCAGGGAGGTAGCTTGTCTTAGAGGAGATGCCAGGACCTCAGCCTTCCTGTGCCAGCAGCTCACAAACAGGGATTAAGGCAAATCCTCACCTTATGCCTTTACCATCGCAACGAACAAGTAGGAGTGGCAACAGGAGCATGGGGGCTTCTCTGAAGCCACACAGAAGCTGAGGGTGGGACCTCAAAGACTGCCCAACACCTTTCAACTGCTTTCATATCATTTGTTTCCAGCGAGCCGGGCAGGACACTTCCTATGCCATTGGCAATTCCAGCCTAATCCGGGGACTTCTAACCCTTGAGGAGGGGTAAGAGAGAAACCGAAGAGGAAGACCAAATAGCAGTGGATGCTGAGTGCAAGGGAAACAAAAAGAGAAAGGAAGAGATCAGAGATCCTGTCTGCGAAGGCAAGGACCTCTGTCTCTCCAGCACGCCGCTCTCTCTCCTGGAGTAAGAGGATGGATGTATCTCCAGTTTCTTGTCACCTCTTCTATTCTATACGCTTGATTTCTGCTAAGAGTTTTCAGAGTGCTAATCTCTGAAAATAGCCCGAGGTGCCACCTCAAGACTGTCCATGGCTTGTCATCTGTGTCTACTGACCCACTCAAGAAAATCAGGACACAGACTTTAGCAACTGTGGCACTCCCTTGTATACAGCTGAAAGCAACCTTCGCAAGATACTTCTAAAGAGTCTGTTTTTACTTTCTCATGTATTTACAAGGCTTCAGCCACCACAGCCACCAACTGGCCCAACACCGAGGGAGGAATTGCACGTAGAACTCTTCCACAGACAGCAGAGACAGCAGCACTGCATTCAGGCTTCCTGCTTGGGATGCTCACACAACATTGAGTACCCACTGCAGTATCTAAGAGGAAGAGGATGAAGAGCAATTCAGGCCACCTATTACCCATGGCTGCCAGACATACTCTGGAGAGAAACACGCACAAAACTACAGGACCTCAGGTGGGAGGAGGGATGTGAGTCCAGGCCTTCCAAGACCCCTGGTCTTCCATACTTGGCCCATCCTTGTCACTGCAAGGCATCTTGGACACCGTATCTGAGGCCAAACTATCTAAATGATCCTAGATTTCAATCATCTGCAGCATGAGATGCTAATAAAATGAGTGTTGCAACTGTGTGTGCTTGTGCATATGTGTGTATGTGCCCACATAAGAAACTATACAAGTCAATAAGCAAATTACTGAAGTAATCCTTCCATCCCCACCAGTAATGAATTATTGTTTCCCTGCTCCCAAGAGCACAGTTGTAGCTTGGGAGCTTAACATTCAATCTGACATGGACCTCCAGCAAGCACTTTTAATCCCTCTAAGCACAGTGACAGCTAACAACAAACCCCTCAAGCAGAGGAAGCGCCACATTTCTTTCCCATCTTTCCATTACCATATTTTTAATTGGCTGGGAATATCCTTTGCTTTTGTCAAAACAAATTCTGCTAAATCACCACTTCAGTTTTAAACAGAGGAGCCAGGAACCGTGAGAAAGAAGCCAAGAAAATCCCCCTGCAAATGAAGATTTCTGCCGGTGGAGGCACGGCAGGGAGGAGTGGGACCAGTCTCAGCTCATCCCCAGTTCGCGTTGCCGGCCGTACGAGCGGTCCCCAGCACCGCAACCACTTCCAAGGCTTTAAGGCAGGGCAGATGATGAAGAGGTGCCAGCACAGATGGATCTGCTGACTTGGTCAGAGGGAGCTTGAGAGAGGAACAGAAATGATTATGGTAAGAAGGGTATTAAAAGAAAACACGGTGGCAAGAGTTCATCTAGAAGTTCAGAGGCCAACAGCTGAGTGAGACAGGGCTTGGAGTACGATGAACAAATAGCCAGTGCTATGGAGAAATCAATTTTAAGAACATGAGAAGCAGAATGCCCTGGAAGGGAGGCCCTGTCAGAGGGGACATGGCCAGACGAGGAGGAAGAAGAGAAGGAAGCAAAGGAAATACTGTACAAATTATGCTCACGCACACAAGCACCTGGCACGAGTTAGATGCTTTTCCCTTGTCTCCTTGTTGCCTTATTTCCTCTCTCCCCTCTCTCAAAGGAAAATGGGGTTTTGAGAAAGCCTAAACTTTATGAACATGATTCAACTTCTCTGTTACTTGCGTTTTGTTTTAAAAAAAATGCTTTCCTTTTTGACCATGAGAAAAAGGCTAACTTCTTTCTTCTCAAGTAAAACATTTTTCAGAAGGATGTGATTGAAAACAAACAAAGCTGAAGCTGCTGGAGAGGGGTGGGTGGCAGGTTTCTACCCAGCACCGTTCTCCCCGTGTCCTGAATCTCTCAGGCTGACGGCTCAGCATGTCCAGCCGAAAGTGCAAATACAGCCCTGAGCAATCTCTTTTCATCCACCTTCACAGCTGAGGTCAATAAGGAAAAATCTGCTCACTCTGGCAGGCAGGGAAGCTGGGGCAGGGGGAGAAGGTGTTTAAATACTCTCCAAGCTGTAAGGACACAGCGAATCCCACTGCAGCCAACGAGACAAAGCAGCATAGGGAAACCTCTCCCATGCCTAAGCATCCCGCTGAGGGCTCACCCTTGGGATGGGAGCAAGGAGGAGATGCACTCGGTCTAAACAGGCTCATCACATTTTGGGAAGAGCCAAGATGGGGAGGTCAGAGCTCCCCATGTTCATCTCAGGATGGACGGACAGCATTGGGCCATGTCTTGGTTTGGCTTCCATCCTCAACGCGTCAACCAAAGCAGAGTCAAGCAGGGGGGATATCATTTTCCTCGACAAACGTACTGTCCCCAGGGACAAGGGGGGGAAGCTGCAGCCCCTAATTTGTTGCCTGCTCTGCTAGAGACTCCTCGGTGCAGCAGAGGCTGTTAGATCAGGTCGCAGCCACTGCTGCAAGGGGGCTAATCCAGGAAAGCAAATCCTGCCTTCATTCACGCAGTTAGACGGGAGGAAATCACACACTTAAAGAACCTGACAGCACAAGCGGAAGGTTTATCATCAAGCACAGGTTTCCAGAAGCTTCAGTGTATCAGCTTTAAGTCCAGAGAGGGTTGGCTTTGGTGTGTTGGAGAGGCCTTGTTTTGTTCTTGCTTTGTTTAGTATGAAATGAGCTCTAAATAAATCAGCGATGTACAGGACGCGTACGAATCAGGCAACAGAGCCTGTTCCACAAAGGCGCTGAATGGCTCCATCTCCTCGGGGATATGGCAAACAAGCTGCTTCGCCAGCATGCTCGATCAAGCTAATTTCTCTGCCCTTTTATTACGACGGGCAGCCCCTACGCTCATTTGCGGTATCACACAACAAGGGCTATACACAGTAATCTGGGCTTGGAGAATACTCAATAACCCTACCCTGGAACTAGGCAGCCTTATGCAGCAGTTTGGGAAAGACCTCAGGATACGACCCGCAGTAAAGCAGAGCCCCCACTCCATGAGTCATGCCTACAGTCTAGCATCTGCAGTGCACCAAAATATTCGTGAGAGAGCTATAAAATATGGAGATAATTCTCCTAATGTCTCCAGCATTTAAAGGCTGATTAGTGTTGCTTCTAATATAGCTGGGCCAGGGACCAAAGTGGCACGAGACATCTGGCCCAGAATTTAAGTGCAGGTGGGAAGGAGACGGTGCTAGCTCAGAGGCAAGGCTCCATCCTCCTCCTTCTTCTCTTGGCTTCAACCCCAAGCCATCAGCAGTACTCAACAGTACGTACTCCAGCGACGTGAATCCTGCCCCCGCAGATCAGCTCCTGACCTCCTCCCAGGCTCGAGACAGAGTCCTGCTAAGACTATTTTGCATGAGGGCAAGTTGTATGGCCAGAAATTTGGGCAGCTCCTACAAAGCCGTGCAGGTGAGACCCTCTGTTGCCCTTGTACGCGGAGGGCAGCCACACACCAGAAGGTGCAGCACTGCCAACCCGACCCTGCGAGTCACACCTTGCACGTGCCTGCTGCTTGGGAACCAGTGAGTTTTTCCAAGCACCAGATCTATGCCTCTGGATGCACAGAATGGCCATAGTTACAGAAGGGTTTGGGGTTTTCCCCCCCGTCAGATAAGCCTAGAAAGCTAGGAAGACAGCAAAAGACACAGGGTAAGAAGCACAACCACCCGCATTCATGGAAACTGCTGCAGAGCCACAGAGCACACCTCCGCCAACTGCAACATAGAGAAATAACAAAACTTCCCAGCACAGCACAGATCATACTGACATATCGCCCAGACAGGTTTCTCATCCAGGTTGCAAGCCCCAGAATGAAAACAGGTAAGCCAGTATGTTACTGGACAGAAAAAGGCCAGATGGGCCTCTTTCCAGAGTTCCCTGGGATAAGGACATGACTTCATCCGCAGCTGCGTTACGAAGTGGACAGCATTTGCCCTGCAGCAAAAAACTTAATACCCCCTCGTCGGAACTGCAGACTTATCTTTGGAGGGTCTCTCTGTCCTGGAAGCGCGGTGGAGGCTGGCAGCCGTCCCACACCACACCTGCCCAGACATACATCTGCTCTGCATCAGAGCGGCACAGAGCCCCGGCAGGTGGATTCGGTTTGGATCTCAGCGACTGCCTGGGGAGGATTTCCCCTTAAGGAGCCCCCTCCTTCGCCCCCATGGCAAGCCAAGGCCAGGGAGCTGGTGGAACTGGGGTGGGTGCACCTCTTGGGGTACCATTTACGGAACGACAAAATGTGAGCTTGGAGGACAAGAAGCCCACGCTCAAAGTTTCTGGTCAAGATTTTTTTGACCAAATCCAAGGCCCAGCTGCTAATGCTGAGAGTTCAAGTTCTTGGAAGTTTAATCCCTCGGCTGAAGCTGAACACAGAGGAAAAGCTGCCAAACCCACTAACCTGAATTTTCAGAGTAGGGGAAGCAAATCCTTCCCACACCCCTAACTGGGCCATATTCCGATCCTGCAGAACTGGCGAGCACAACCCACCACTGACAAGGAGCCGGTCTGCCTACCCACACAGAGGACCGTCATTCCCAGCTATCCCCACCACCATCCCCATCCCCTGCCACAGCCAAGCCTCAAGCAACCAGGAGGTAGAGTCATGCAGGCACCCTGCCGCATTCAAGCACTTCCCATCCAGTGGGATCCCTCCGTGCATTTTGTCGCTAGCTGACACAGCTAATGCAAGCCACTCTCTAGCACAAATGCTCAGCCTGCGATTGCATAAAGCCATTATTTTTTGGAGACGCCAATGAAAGCTCTATTACAGGTACAGCAGGTCAGAGAGCTCGAGGAAGCAGAGGGGTTAAAGCCAGAGTGCAGACATCGCCCACAATCAAAGCAGCTATCATTTCCTCAGGCTTTTCTCCCCGGTATCCAGTGACAGGATGCATGGGAACGGCTCAAAGCTGCGCCAGGGGAGGTTTAGACTGAACATGAGGAAGCAGTTCTTTACCGAGAGTGTGGTCAAACGCTGGAACAGGCTTTCTGAGAGGTGGTCGATGCCCTCAGCACTCCACGTACACCGGGAGCTCAGGGTTTTGAATGGTACCTGGGGTTAGCTCGGCAAAGCTCTAACGAGTCTGAAAACCAAGCTAAAAGCACAGGCCGCAGGTCAAGCCCAGCAGGTAGGTCATGGAGAGAAACACCCGGAGATACCATCCCACCATATCCCATGGGAGTCCATCCCATGGTATTCACTACCACGTAAGGTGAACATGCCCCAATTCATCAAGGTAGAACCGGGTGAAAGCCAACTACCAAAAGACCCAAGAAACAAAAACGGAGGAAAGACCCGCATTTTCTAACCCACAGGTTTTCACTTTGGATTTTATCTAACTGTGTGAGATATTTCTACACCTTGCTCATTTCTACCATGAAAGGCTTCTACTGAGAGGCTTTAGGCATGAATTTTTCTTGCCCTGGAAGACACTTGGTTGACAGCCCTAGAGAGAAATTCTCTGTGCACAGGAAGAGCAAATGAAGCCCGCTGCCAGCCTAACACACATTATTTTAGCCCCACTGTAGAGATCCAGGTCTCAGAGGAAAAATATTGGTACCCAGACAGGCCTCGGGATCTCAGCTGAGACCCTACAGAATAAACATGAGAAATGCTGCACACCAAATCTCTTACACTACCTGCTGCGCTGCATCCACTACGGCTGAGCTCCATCCTCTCTTGCTGTCACGTGTTCTTCCATCACTTCTCCATCTCCTTTTTTCAAGCCTAAGCTACAGCTTCAGTTTTCTGCCTTCTGCAGCTCAAAGATTTGGCTCCTGACCCTACATCTTACTGTCTCCTCCTGTCTTGATCTCAGCTTCCCAAGCCGTTTGGGAACTAGTCTGTGCTCTGACGACAGCAATCTTGCATCATTTGCTTTCCTGAGTCTATCTTTGAGCTATTTCCTTGGATTTGCTCTTCTGGGAATGAAACTCCTTCTCTCTTCTTTCTCTCAACAGCTACTCCAGGCTGCTTTAGAGACTGTGTCCACCCCTCCTGCCCTGCAGTCACAACATCCTCAAATCCCAGCAGTTAACCCTGATGAGCCCCTTCCTGCCAGCTGAGCCTGGCACCCCGGCAAGCCAGGGCAGCTATAAAATTGATTTCTACAGTCCCTGCCTGCAAAATGAAGTAAGCCCCATTTACCCATCTTGCTTCAAGCACCTGGCCAAAGGCTTCCTATATATAACTGATGGAGATGGGCCACACCTGCCCACAGCTCAGCCCCCTCAGACTTAAATGACCACGGCTGTGAGACCCTGGAGCAACTGCCTCCTCATTTCAGGTGCTGTGAGGAAGCCGGGAGATTGAGTTTGTACAAACCACTGCGAAGCAATGCCCCCCTTGAGCACAGGCTCAAGTCCCAAAGGACCTGACCCGCCGTTTCTCCACGAAGCCAACGCTTCCTCCCTAGCTGTAGCAGCTTCTACTTTCAGCTCCAGGTTCAACCCACGCTATGATGACCAAGGTGGCGGTTGCCGCCACCATGTTGCAGCCAGCTAAAATGAAATAACCCTAGTGAACCGCTAATACGGATGCAGGGCTAGAATTCGTAACTCTGTAGACTGAGACAGGCTCCCCTCCTTCCCCGAACTGCTGAATGCTAAATCTTCCACTATCTGTCACGTCCATCATGCAGACTGTGAGCTTCAACAGCTAGAGATCTGTTTCCTATAAATTTTCTGCACAGTGCCTACAACACTTGTAGTCTCTCTAAAATAATGATTGGAGGGCGGATAGAGGAGAACAAACAGTTCAGATGAACAGTTTATCTGATGAATTTAGCCTCTTCTCCTGTTCCTGCAATATCAGGTGGACAAATCCAATTTCCTCAAATGCATTTGTTGTTTGAGTTTATTTGACAAATACTTCCCCAAACAATTGCCTCTACATTCACTTAGCAAATATTTAAAATATGAACTGTGCTGTTTAGTGAACCCACTGGCATTGCATTAGTCCCTAGTGGAGGGGAAAAGTTAGTTTTTCCCCCAATATTAGTTATTTCTGCATTTCAAATTAAATTTTTGCCAGTTCTCATCCTTTTGCTGATAAGACCAGATGATTTTGTGGTGCTTATTAGGAGAGGAGCTGGTCAGTTGTCTTCTCATGAAATCGAATTTTGCTGGAAAGCAATAACCCGTTGAAGCAGACACATTTCATCAGAAACACCCCACAGTCAAATGACTTGCAGCAGCTGAAGCAAGGATGTCTGTGCAAATTCAGCTCTCAGAAATTCCT
>NW_009190502.1:37997-56873 GCF_000690835.1 Fulmarus glacialis
TTGTTTTCCCAGGCTATGGCTGTGCATTTGTGTCAGCCGCCTGACAGCTCCACATCTCCAGCTGAAAGCTGGGCAATTTTGGCCTGGTTGACGTTCTTTGAGCTGGGGAAGTCCTATGACAGGCATGGGTCAGGAGAACATAAGGGATCCAGAATAATGCTGTCTCGGGCATTTTTTGCCCCTTAAGGAGGCCAAGGGATCTGGGCTTAGGGGGACCTAACAGCAGCTTTCCAGTACCTGCAAGGGGGTTACCAAGAAGATGGAGCCAGGGGTTTACCAGGAAGATGGAGGTGGGAGACAACAGGCATAAACTGAAACAACCAGCTATAAACAACTGGATATAACAACAGTCTCCACGAGGACAGTCAAACGGTGGTACAGGTTGCCTGGAGAGACTGTGCAATCTCCATCCTTGGAGGATTTCAAACCCTGGTCTTACCTCAAAACTAACCCTGCTTTGAGCAAGATGTTGGGCTAAAGACTTCCTGAGTCCCTTCCCACCTGAATTATTCCAGCCTATGACCCTAGAAAACCCTTTACCAGTACAGATGAAGCTAGCAAAAACGATGGTTATACAGAGCGGCAGCAGAGTTTGAGGGATATAACATCATACTTTGGCTAGAGTTTGTTTCTAGAATTGCCTATTCAAATTTGGGGGAAAAAAAATATATATCCATTTTTGGTCTAAACTGGACCAAAACCAACATCTGAAGAAATGCTGAGGGACCAACATCTGCATTTCAGCAAACTCAGCTACAAAGACGCATCATTTCAGACCTAGGGAAAATCAATTTCTAGCCCCCATGATTACAAAGAAAAACTCAAGAGCCTTAAGAGTTCAACCAGAACCAGAAGGCAAATAAAAAGAAATCACAATTCATTATTCATCAAAATCTTCTCCAATCTGTTTTAAGACCATGTCAGGATATTTTAGCGCTGCAGGTATCAACAGTGGTAAAAAAAAAAACCTGCAAATGTGACTTTGAAATTTGCTTTTCATGATTTTTTTTTTTCTCCCAGTAAAAAATCTCATTGCTTGAACATTCTTGGAAAGGTACCAGGGAAAGGTTGGGAATATCGCCCAAGCAAATTCACTTAAGAATTCAAACAAACACATCAGGACACAATTTTGCTTTTGTCACCCAGCTCTGAAGAAAAGCAGTTAGGAAGAGGGCCGTAAAAGAACAAATGCTTCATTAAACCTGTTTTCGGGCTGAAGAACAACAGGCAACCGATTACTGGAAACAGCCTTTCCCGCTCTTTAGTCAACCAAGAGCCTTTGAACACAACATCGGGTTGGACAGCAGCTTTTCATATCCCCATTATTTATTTTGCGTCTCGGAGGGACGCAGCCAGGACAACCCATCCTTTTAAGGTGCGTACCAACGCGGGAGAGGGAGAAATTTCACATTCTCACTCCACAACTCCCACCCGCTGCCAGGATCAGCAAATGACCCACGAGCACACCGGGCAGGCAGGCAGACATAAAGAATAAAACAGGCTCTCTGAGACACAGTCAATTCCTTCCCCGATCACTAGAACACCTTTTTCACAAAAAAAAAAAAAACCACACAACAAAACAAAACCAACAAAACAAAAACCACGAGGTGGTGGTTCTGGCAGGGGATTTTTTTGGTTTTGTGGGGTTTTTTTAACCTTCAGCCCAACTGTGTCAGACGTTCACAGGACTGGGTAAGGAGAGAGATGATGGGTGGAGTTTTAACTCACAGTTCCACGTCCAGGGCTCGCTTTTGGATGCAGGTCTGAATCCCTTCCTTGACTCGAGGGGAGGTAAAACACCAGCAACAATGCCTCAAGAACCACAGACTTTTTCTAGGCTGGGCTGTCTGGAAGCTTTCCTACAGAAAGTTGGGCTGTCAGCCAGGCATGGACCAGCACCATGCCTCCAGCAAGCACCCAGATGTTCAGCAGAGGGCTCTTCACCTCCAGGCAGATGTTCATTTGAAAACACCTCCCACCAGCCCATCTCTGGGTCTCACTGAGATAAAAGAAATGGGACCTATAGCTCTGAGAAGAGATTTTTCCAATTCTCTGCCCCTGGGCAAGGTAGTTTTTGTCAGGCTCCTCGAAGAAGCCACGCTTTGTTCAAAGGGGCTGCGAGTGCTGCTGGATGTCCTCTAATCCCTGGCTCCATCTCTGACTCAGCCTGCTCTACAGAATGCTCCTTAATGGACTGGCTCATTCCAGCTACATGCTTTATATCTCTTTAGCTCCATGAGCAGATGGAGTCGAGGGACAGCAGGATTTATATTTCTTGCTTGAGTTGCAGCTTGGCTAGGTGGAAATAAAAAACGAGAAAGAAGGAGGAAATGGCATCGTAACAGCATTTACTTCATGGGCTTTGGAGCCTCTATATTCTACCTGGGTAGCGTTTGCAGTTGTCAGTATTAATCCCATGCCTTCCTCCCCAGCTGAAGAGGAGGAGGCCCAGAGGGACGGTTCTCCTCTCTAGACCATCTGATGGATGGAAGGGAGCTTCCAGAAGCGTGGTGAAATACTCAGTTGGCGAAGTCTGTACATCAGTGCCGATTTATACTGTCAGATAATCTGGCCCAGGCCATTTCCTTCAGGGCATGCAAAGGAAAACCAGGAAATGCTTCTGACCTCTGAGGGCTTTCAAGGGAGAGGAGAGGAGGCAGAGGTATGAAAGCAAGCAGGGAGATTGGCAAGGGCTTGGGAAAGAGCAGCACAATAGGCTCCTAAATGCCTTACCTTTCTCTGCGTTTCATGCAATCAGAGGGGAAAAGGAAAAGCAGGAGAGGGAGGGAATTATAATGAACGCGAAAGCTTCCCGATTAATTAATTACCCCTTTTATTTTGCGAAAAAGAGGCTAGAAATATTCACGTCTGCTCCACTTGGAAGGCAACCCTGGCGCTCGCTCCGAACGCCCCCCGCCTCGCCCCGCTGGCGCGGGGATAATTAATCCATTACGGGATGTAACATGCCGCGCTGCCGTAAAAAAGAGAGATCTATTTCTCCTTCGCTTTTCCCCTCCTCCCCAAAGAGACATCTGAAACGTATCATGTAATAAATGTTTCTTGGATGGAAGGAGAGGTATTGTTCTCTTGCCGTGGAAACAATCCCGCCGGTGGGGCCAGCCAGGAGGGAGCGGGGCCGAATACTTCACTCGGCAGCTCTTACGATATCCTGTACGGCAGGGCGGCCTCCGAAGGACACGTTTCACGATATTCCCTCTGCAAAGCAGCGCTCAGGAGAGGGCAGGGCGAACCGGCTCTAACCGAAGGAGGCAAGCTCAGGCTGCTCCCCGGGAGGTCTCGAGGGCCAGAGGTGGGCTCCCCCCTGCAAAAGCATCCGCGGCGCTGCCGGACGTGCAACGGGACACCTCTGGGACCGAGGAGGTGGCCCAGAGTCCATCGCAACACACTTGAGAGAGCATCTCCAACCGAGCCTCTTCAACCCCGGACCCAGGCCAGTGCGAAGAGCGCAGCCCTCTCCATCACACCCTGCCCGCGCACGGCCGGGGTTGGGAGCGGCCGCTTTGCACAACCCCCGGCCAAGATCAGCCGTTCTACAGGCACCTCTCCTTCAGTTGGACACCTGCCTCTGATCCAGGGGACCTAGAAATGAGCTGCAGTTTCCAGCTATAATAGACGTGATCAGCCTCCAGCGAGTATCATGATCTTTTTTCTATTCCTAGCCAGCCACGAGCACTATCTGGAGTGGGACATTTCACCCTTACCCACGTTTTGCACCCCCTCCGCCTGCCTGCTGCGCTGCCACACCCTCAGAAGGGCAGGAGCTCTCCTCTGTTGTGCTCAAACGGCACACAGCACAAAGCCTGCTTCATCAGCGTATGGATTTTCACATCCTCTCTAATTAAAAAAACTCGCATGCTGTGCCCTTCATGCCCCTTTGCTAGTATTTATGTGGAGCACAACAAGCTATTACATTAAAGGTTTCTTGAGGAGGATGGGGTAGGTTATCCGTTACCTGCCCGAGACCCTTTGCTCCGCGGTGGTTTGGTACCCTCAAAGCATGGTAATTGCATGAGATCAGAGCTACCCAGCGCTGATCTCACCCCTGATCCCAGCATCCAATTTGCATCAGTTTATCAGAAACATTTCTTCTTTCTGCTGACATCCAAATATTCTTGGCATGAAGGAGCTGCTGACATTTATTCCTGAATTGCCACATTGCAGGAGTTTTGGCTAAGACTAGCGTTACATAGGAAGAGTGAAGGGACCTTGTTACTTGGTGAAGATATGTCTTCTACAGTCTATCAGTCTAGATTAGACTTGGGTCACTTCCCCTATTCATTTCCCCAGCTGATTTTTTTTTAAGGCTCTTTCAAAGAAATGCTTGAGCTCAGTACAATGTTCTTGATTGCAACCAGAACTGGTTGAAAAATGCTGAACTAATTGAAAGAAATTTTCTTTTTCATTCCTTCCTCAAAACATTTCCAGGGTTTTTGGTCAGTACTTGGAACTGTGAAAAAAAAAAACCCTGGGCTACACTGTACAACAGCAGAAGTTTTTTCCACAGTGTCAGCAGCATTTTTGAAAGCCTGCGAGTTGATCTTACGACTGCAAAATGACTACTCTGTCTATCAAAGACAGAGGGATGTCACAACGCCTCTTCATGTTTTCACCGAGACATCTCTCACACTGACATCCAGGTCATGGAGAACAGTTGCCTCTACCTCTCCACCAGCATGTGCTCTGAACAGATCCCAAAGCTCTCTAGGAGCAGTTACCATCATTAATCCTATCTGCCACATGGGGAAACTGAGGCACGGGGTGGCAGCGACTCCCACAGCAGCGGACCCACCTCCCAAGCCCCCGTGCGGAGCTCCACGCACGGCCGGGTGTCCTACCGCCTGCCACACACAAACCCCCACATCCACCTTGAAGCACGCGCCAGCCAGGCAGCCCCCAGCCCAAGGTGACGGTGCACTGCAGAGCCTGGCAAGGCCAGCTCTTCCTCCACCCCATCGCCTCCTCTTCAGGCTCTCGCTGGCCCGTTCCTCCTCCTCACCAGCATCTTTCTCCGTAGCTCCCGGGAAGATGGCGTATTTCATCTCAAACAAGCAGCAAAACAACCACCCGCCCACCCAAGATGCCCAGTCTCTCTGGCATAGGGGAGAGGTTTCCGCGTTGCTCATTTTCTTCCTTGTTGAATTAACGCAAGCTAAACAACCTCCTGTCTTCCCCATGCGTTTCTCCTCCGGGCAGCTCCCCCCTTTCTCTCCTTTCCATTTCAGCTACCTCAAGCAGAAGGCCCTTCGAGGCACCAGCGACTTCAAAGACACTAGGTCCAATGTGCGGCGAGTGATAAAAACCTACACAGCATGTGTTGGGCAAATTAATGTCCCCTCCAGAGCCACCGGCTCCTCAGTCCCAGCAGCACTATAATGAGATGTTATACTGAAGAGGAGGGGGAACTCGATGCAGAAGGGGAGATGTATTTAATGTATGCAAATTGACTAGCATGCAAATTGCCGCTAAGTTAAAATAACACATTGCATCAGGAGACCGTCTTCTAAAACACTTGTTTATTCATTAGGGTAATATCTAGTATCAGTCTCCTCGTTTCCTTCCACATCAAGTGCTCACTTTCAGGGAAGTTCGTGTTTTGCCTATCTGGGGGGCAACTGCCATTTCCCACGGATCTCGGCCACCGCACAGCAACACCAGTTCCTTCCCCTTCCCTTTCCTTCCTGCCCGCTCGTAGGCTGCAGGAATTAAAGTCGCCTTTCCTCACAGGGGAGCTGCTCAAAGAAAAGCGATGAGCTTCAAGGACAAAAGCCGGCCCAGCCTCCCAGACCGGCTCCCGCTAGCCAGAGCCTTCCCCAGGGCTGGACCAGAGCTGCGCAGCATCTGGTCCAGGCTGGACTTGGCTCAGGATGGCCAAACTGGTTGGAAAGCCCAACGCCAGCCTCGGCTTCTGAGAAATCACGGTGTAAACTCCTCCTCCCAGCCTGAGCTCTGCGTGGCAGCCTTTCCTCCTGAAGGCTCGGCACAATTAATTAGTATTAGAGTCCTGCCGGCGATGTCAAGCGCTGGGATAGTTACTGACAGAGGCCAGTGCATCAGACTGATCCTGGCTGACTGATCTCATGGCAAACCCACTGCTGGTCACACCTGGCGTTGCAGAGGAGCAACGGGGTCATCAGATGATAAGCGTAGTAAGGATGGTAGCTTGCCGTTTCAAGACGATGGTTGCAGATTAAGTCCTACTGCCCGGGGAGGCATTCGGACACTAAAAGCACTTGCTTTGTCCAGCATTTTGATACTGAGGCTTTCTGTTTGCTGCAGTTTTAGGAAGGATCCCAAGTGGGAAGTATTTGTGTCCTACACACATCTAGAGTAGTTCTTCATCCAGCCTTGCTGGAGCATGTTAACACTTTGCAGTCTTTAGACACACAATGTCTTGGGAGGCAGAGGTGGGGGCTATATCCATCCACAGAGGCAGAGGGAGCCCTGCAAGCTGCAGAGGTCTTACACACAGCTGATGGTGCAGAAGAGGACCGGCAACTAGACAGAAGCTCCAGCCATCCCCAACAGAGAAAAGATAACGTTACAGACAAGAGAACAAACAATACAGGCAAAATTCTGCTTGGGCCTGGGTCAGAGCTGGACCGTGTCCAGGTCCCAGAGGCGCATGCTCTGGGGTTCCTTTTTTTGATCATTTTTTATTCCTCAGCCAAAGACTGACAAAGTTACAGTGCCAGTACAACCCTCCAGCGCCTGCCCATAAGCAGGAGATTTGTTACTTCACTAGTTACTTCTGCCCCTCTTGGGAACCTTCTTCTTCTGTCCTGTGCATGGTAAGAGCTGTAAAAGTCACATAGAGAGTAAAATTGCTAACTACAGCAATTAGCGTTACTCATTTTATTTCAGCTGGAATCCTAAATCAGCGTGCAAACAGATACTCCCACTGTCAAGAACCAGGCTTGCCGTTCAAGGGGCAGCTGGGCAAAGAGGGAGGCTGTGCTGAGATGCTGGAGCAGCAGGGCTGGGCTCCCCTCTCCAAGCACTGCCCGCTGGGAGCAGGCTGCTCCTCCCCTGCCCCACCAAGGGACAGACCTGTGCAGGGATGGTGATGGAAATCCATCCTCTTAGCAGCGAGGGTAGCTTTAAAGTGGTTGGGTTAAACTGCATTAACCTCTGCGTGGACGTGGTCACTCCAGATTCAAGTGGCCATTGCTCAGTTTAACGCAAGCCACTTCAATTTGACCAAATTCGCTACCTGAGTAAATAAGCCAAACCAAATAAAGGTTAATGACTGTGAACGAGTGCCTCCCCAGAGGAGAGTGAGCCACTCAGAGTTTACCTATCAAGTCAACACAGATTAACAACAGCCCACCGGCAGACACCATCTCTCATCCCTCTGCCTGGCGCTCTGGCTTGGAAATGCTACGGTATCAGAAGAGCCCACTGAGTCCTGGGTGGGAGCAAGACACCAAGAGTCAGGGGATGACCCTTAATTAAGGCAGGAGCAAAGATCACAAGTTAGGTCAGCAAGAACACTACCCCCGCTACACAACGTCTTACTTCCAGGAGCTCTTAACCTAAGCCAAGAAGTTTAAGCATGCCAAGAGATGGGAATGGAGCAGGACAGAGAGAAGATGTTCATACAGCCACTTCCCACCCACAGCGGCGTGGCAGACCACCACACAGAGCAGTTCCCTCCAGCTGCCAGGCTATGGCAAAACTAGCTTCAGCTGAAGAGTGTTGAAGTTCAAGACTTGTCATGAAGATGCAGGTAACTGCAATGCTAGCGACCACCCTGCAGCACCCCATCTCCTTCGCTGGGGAAGGCTGGAAGAGACAGGCTCTTCAACCCTTGTGATGCTACCACAGCGAGGAGCACAACAACAAACTCAGCTGGGATGTGGGTGATGGTAAATCAGCATCAAAACACAGGGCCACCAGGCAGCAAAATGGGATTAAAAGACTCATGGACAGTAGATCAAAAAAACCCAACAAACAGAGACTACAGGAACAGGGCAGAGAGATACCATCCGTACCCCTCTTCTGATGACTGCGGATGCTGGGCAGAAGGGGAATGGACGGCAAGAGGAGCCAGACCACGTGCTGTCTCCACAGGGCACCTGATGATGATGACGATGGAGGCAGGGAGCTGGGCTAGATGAAGCACTGGTTTGGCTCAGCGAGGCATTTCTGTCCCAACTGGTCTGGCTTGCAGGCTGCTCCTCCCCACGCCACTCCATCTCCAAGCCTTCTGGCCCCCAGACAGCGCATCCCCGCTGCCGTGGCAGGCAGGATTCTCTCACCCGCCTATCCAGAAGAGGATGGAGAACGGTACTTACGCGACAGCAGCTGCTCTTTCAACTTTCCCTGAGCTCATCCAAGTCAGATGTTTCTTTCATGCGCTCCCCGGGCAATCCCCCTCTCCCTACCCCGCGCTCCTTCCCCCCAGCTTGTCACTTCCAGCGACATGTCCCCGCTGGTGACTGCGAGCTGGTGGCTATCTCCTTCTGTCACTGAGGGCCGAGGTGAAAGATCCTGCCAGGTGGTGCCTTTTTCAGAGGACGAATAGCGACTGCGCGCAGCGTGGCCCTGAATCCCGATGAGCTGCCACCCCACCGCAGGGGTTCACTGATGTTTTCCCGGCGTCAATCACACGTCAACAGATTCTCCTTCCCAGCCTGAAGCACGCGGGCTGCCTCCCTTCCCCATTCATGAAGCCGCAGCAGCTGCTGGTGAGAAAATGCAGAATAAGGAGCACCCTTGGAGGTTGCGTGGTGCTACTGCTGCTCCCCTCACTGCTCAGGTTGGAGGTACCTTACCAAGTGTAGGGGCTTCTCCAGGAGCTCCAGGGCACAGCCGAATCCCATCACAGAGCTCATCTAATCCCAAAGGCCATTTAATGCAGTTTGCTGTCTGGTATACCAAACTAGTTTGTTTAGCCAACAGCTACCAGCAAGAGCTGCTGTTGACCTGTTGCGTGAAGACCACTCGGAGTTGCTAAGCAATTTGTTTCCCCGAGAACTCAGTGTCTTCTGTCAGCTAAGTGCTGCTCCGATTCCTTGACACACAGTCAGCCAGCAATCCCAGGCCAAGGACAGACCAACCTCTCTGCTCATAGATGAATATTCCTTTTTTTTCCCATTTACTAGTGCCAACGGTTGCAGTAGGGGCTGCAACCTTGTGACTTAAAGGTTATAGTATGTTGGCTGGTGGATTTGAGCTCATCCCAAATTAGGTAGCAGTATCAGGAATTCCTACTTTCTCTGTGAGGTCTGTTCTCTGCTAGCATCGCTGAACAGCCGGCGCAAACTGGAATGCTTCCTAATTAACTGCACGGGAGAAGATAAAAATTCCCTCTCTCCCCAATCCTGCAAAAGTCAGAGATGCAAACAAAGCCACCGTGCAAGCCTGACGCCGGGGCAGGGGAGACGGAGCAGCCGTGGTGAAACACGTTCTCACGAGCGCGACAGTTTCATCTTAATCATTTAGGGCATGTTAGGTGGCCATTTTCATCAGGCGGAGCACGCCCACAGGACCAAATAGCAGGGCCTGAAAATCAGGAGCGTCGCAGCTCAAAGCGCAGGGATACGCTCTGCGGAACTCTAATTGTACGACGCTGCGGCAGCAGGCAGGACGGTCAAACAGCTGGCGGAGCAAACGCGGTCACCTCCAGGCCTGCTGTTACCTGACCCGAGTGCTTCAACCGCGGCAGCCTTTTCCAGATCCATTAATTCCTGCCAAAAGGCAGCGACTCCAAAGACCGGCAGAGAGGGAGCAACGCAGCTTGCTAGCGTCCATCGCATCCCGAAGCCTGCGCTGAGCTCTCCACCAGCCCCACGCCTAATTCTCAGCTGCTAGATTCAAAGAGGACCTTATTTTTTGAAAGGATCTGCTACAGCCCGTGACCTTTGGCTCGGGATCAGGAAGGTCACAGCTAAAGGAGACTCCAGGCTCCTCGCGGCTGTCATTTTTCCAGCTCCTTGCTGAAGCCGTTTCATCACGGCTGCTCTGGTTGCAGGAGTCGTTGCTCAGTGCAGCTCCCAGCTTTCCTTCCTGCTGTCCAACTGCGGCACTCCCGCTATGATGGGGAAATCAAGGTACCGCAGCAGTAATGAATTATTGCTCACAAAAAGTGAATCGCGCCCCGAAGATCCAGGGTGAAGTGACCTCCATGAATATCTTCACACGTGTTTCCTTTGAGGGTTCGGTGTCTAAGCATCAAGGCTGCACAGTAAACCAGAGATTAATGCAGAGTAGAACAGAGTATTCCTAGGTGAGAATACAAAGCAGAACAAAGGCTACCTTGTCATGTCTTCGGTTTCTTTCCCATACTTTTATTTTATTTATTTTAGGGAAAACTTCCTATGCCCAACTCCCAGCTTTCAACTCTGACTTTGCCAAATGCAGGAACGCTATAGTAACCTCCCTCCTTTGCAGGAAAGAAAAGCTCCCGGATAGCCAAGTTCCCCGGCAGACTTTCCAGGCGGCCAACCCACCTTCCCTCACGCCGCTCCCAGAGGGTCCAGCCAGGCAGAGTCACTCAGGAAATCTCGTACTTAACCTCTGGCAATGGAGAGGGAGATACCGTCAGCTCCTGTGTTCTGCGGGTAGAAATGCATCAAGTCCCTGCTGCAGGACAGACCTAGCTCTTAGGATTTGTCTTTCCCTGGAACTATAGATCAGCCACACAGAACTCCTTTAGCTGTGCCGGTTTTCCTCAAAGCCTCTGGGCTTCGCTCTGGTGTCAACCACATCAGAAAAACTCCAACTATATAGACCCGTGCTGGGGCTGCAAATTACACCTTAATGCCAGTCATCTGCACCCAGGGAGTCACACCGAGGTTTACAGAGCTCCTGTACTGGTCGTTCCGCAAACCCCATTAACTACTTAGACCCTTAGCAGGAGCCAGGGAAGGCGTTTTGGGATCGCTGTTCCACCCGGCTTCAAAAGGCAGCCAGAGAAGCAGAGCCAAGAGCAAGTGAGAAAGCAGGGCTGCGTGGTGGGGTTTCACACTGCATCTCAGCAGAAGGCGATTTATGCGAGTCCTTCTGGGCACAACGCCCTCTGTGCCTTATTCTGCTTATAAAACACTCTGAAGGCCAGTCAAAAGCAGTTGCTGTAGAATATGGTTTTTTCTTTCAGAACAACATTTTCAAGGTCTTCCCCTTGCATCCACACGGCGCAGAATTATCTCCCAGAAGCAGCTAGCAGACCTTCGCACGCACTGCGGTGAGCCGTGGCAGAGAGCTACCACCATGCTTTGGGGGCCAAGCAAAGAACCAAGACTAACGAGGGCAGGTCAATCAGTTGGCAAACACATGCTGCCCAACAACTTTATTGTATTGAGCTTCTCTCACACACGTTTCACAACCAAACACGTTGCAGAATATCTACGGCTAAGGTGTTTACTTAAGGTAACACGGATTTTGAAGCTTTTTTTATTTTTAGCGGGCAAGAAATGAGGTACTGCTTGCACTGGGCAGGTTGTGGAAGGTGGAGCTTCTCTGGTCTATGTGAGGAGGCAGCAGGGTGAACTCAGGAGGACTTGTAGCTGCAAGGCAGGCTTTGGGACAGCGGCTGGCTGCAGCACAGGTAAGCACTGGCGAGACGATACACCAAAAGGAACGCAGAAACCCAAACGCACTTGTATCTGTTTTTTAAGTTACAGCAAAGGGTAGAAAGCGTTCTCATGAATTTCAGCGTCGGAGGAGCTTGCACGCCAATACAACGGTTGCTTCTGACCTATTGACATTTCTGCAGGTCCGCGATGCGTGCGTGAGGGCTGTCACTTTAAATTTGAATTGCCTGCTTCTTCTATCACAACAGCCTGATATTTTTTGCTTGTGAAGAATAAATATTTACAAACCTTAACTCTCGCCAACAAAGGCATTCTGTTCCAGAATTTTCTTGGGTTTTTGTTCTGTTTTTAAACAGTTCTAGAAAATCGTTGCCCAACCCTTTAATTTCTGTTATTAAAACAAGCGACGCAGTAAAAAGATATACGAACGAGGGGACGGACCACAGAAGCTCACTGTTAACATTCAAGGGTTTTCAGCAATGCATCGGAAAACAGCTGAGATTATTTGCAGGAAACGCGAGGGATAATAGGATGGTAACTCCAGACAAGGACAGGTCACCAATCCGTAGGAAATACGTTTTCTTGGTAAACTAATGGCGGTTCAACAATGTCATGCAAGTAAATGTGAGGTTGTAAACAGACAAAAAAAAAATAAAAGAGATTCAAGACAAACACCCACTCAATGCAGCAGCCCCTCTCCTCCAGACGGAGAAGCTGACTCCACGTTATTCAAACACCTGGAGAGCTGCAAACAAAACCCGAGCCCAGGAAAGAAGCAACCATCTCACCGTTTAACACGCGTTTGTCATCCCTAAGCACTTGACAACCCGCCCGCACGCACCATCATCTCCAAGTGCAATGCACTTCACTGGGACATAGAGGAGGTTTAGAGAGCCCCGTTTGGGGCGGTGGGCACAGGTCAGGGTAGGCATCTGACTAAACACAAGGGTCCAGCACCAAGCTGAGGCTAACCACGCTTTCTCTGCCCAGTGGAGTATAAAGGGAGTTGTGTTTCACATTGCGACCTGACGCTGGCAAGAACGTTGTGTCCAGTTTTCGTATTCACGCTTCCAAAAAAAGTGTCAGAAATGGGGAGTTGAGTTCGAATAATAGCTGCAATAATAATTTGGGGTGTGAAAAACCAGCCCTAAGGTGAGAACCTTAAGGAGTTCAGTCAATTTAGTTTCCTAAGAAGAAGGTTAAAAGGCAGCTTAACTCTGGTCCATGCATTCCTACACAAAAGAGTTTCTGATATTAGTGGCTCTTTAATCTTGCTAACTGCAATCCAACAGCCGAGGCTGGAGCTTGAAACATCCAAAAACGGACCTTAGATGAAAATTGTTGCCATATGGGTCCGTGAGATTTAGAGGTCTTTCCTGAAGAGATGTTCCCACTCGATTACAAGTGGTTGGCTATGCGACCAAAATTCAGGGGTCGCATCCTCCTGCCCGAGTTATGCTGAAGCCAAAGCAGCTCTCCCTGATTTCCCCGAAGCCCCGTTCCTCACCCACCCCAGCTCCAGAGGTGATGGTGGAGGTAAGACCACTTCAGGTTACCCAAAGCAGGGTGAGAAAGTCACCCAGCCCGCAGAGCTGCAGGAGTGTCTGCTTTCTGGATGTTTGTTGCAGGAACAGAAGCGGGCAAGCAAGGACACGGGCATGGCTGAGCTGCTGTGGGACAGCAAAGTCAAACCCGGGCGGGGAGGAGATCTCCAGCACGTCTGCGTTACGGTCACTGCCGGGATGGGCAACCTGGCAGCTCCCGCGGACAGAGAGGTGGCGAGACCAGGCTGGGAGCAATGAGATGAATACTGGAGGTAGATGATGCATTGCATATCCCCCACACAATATATAGCTCCTTGACTCTATTAGGTAGATGGATGGCAGGGAATTTAAGAAGCGAAATAGATTTTTTTACTAAGCTAATTAGCTAAAAAGGCTTGTCTGGAAACACGGGCCCCATTGTGTCTGAAGTCTGCTGACACACGGCTCAGAGCAACATTTTTCTTCCCTGGCATTACTCTGCCGCCCAGAGCATCCCTCACAGGCACGTGGAGGGGGATGGTGGCCCCTGCAGCAAACCACTGGCACCCAAGCCACCCAGCAAGATGCTTCAGTGACACAGTAAATACACGGGTGTATATAATATATAGATGCACACACTTGCATGTATATGCATGCATCTACATGTATGCACAAACATACGCTACTTATAAATACATTATACACATGCATATGTTTATATATTAAAAAAATAAAAACAATGCAAAGTTGGCAATCAAAACCAGTTTGCTGCTTCACATTAGCCTGCCCCTTAATTTAAAAGCAAAACAGGGGGTACTTGATGAAACAGAAAGGCTGTAGGTTTGAGAGAAATAAAAGAAAAATACGACCTGACCCAGCACAGTCCCTTCTGGAATCCACTACCCCAGGAAGTCATGGAGACGCACACCAGTGGAACAGACATTTTAAGGGACTGGATAATTTTATGAGCATTAATAACATTTGCAGCTATGCAAGCTAATAAAATGTTACAAGGGTAATCAAACTTCATGCTTCAATGTGTAAGTTGATCACCTGTGAGCGCTGCGAAGGAATTTCCTCTCTGGTGCTGTTGCACCGAGCAAGCAGCCAGCTGCGCCACGGGGGCACTTTTTTAAAAAAAAAAAAAAAAAAAATTAAAAAAATACAAAAAATCAGTGTCACTGCTGCTGCCGCTATGTCTTTGATTTGGTACTCACCAAAGAGACTAAGCTCACAACAGTGAGAATTTTGCTGTCAACTTCCTAGAGTTTCCTGGTGCAGTTTTGGGACAATATATCTGCCGCAATCCAAAAATAATATCGCTTTACTCTTGGAGGGTTGTTCCTATATGCTGGCAGCAGGCTTACACCAAGCTTAACCTGTCATTCCAGGACCCGGATCCCACATTTGCTCTTTACTGCTTCCATACTGCGCGAGTTGTGCTGGCCAGCGAAGCACCAGCTCTTCCACTAACGTTGCTCTGAGCCCCATCACCGAAGCATTCCAGGTATTACCAGGTAAACTTGGCAGTTTTTGAGCTATCTATACCGCTTCAGAACTACCCAATATCTTATAAATAACATCCGAGAAGCCACTTCGGTATTTCCAGAGTTTGCTAGTCGCAGAAGTTAATGCCCTCGTAACTAATGAACTGACAGAAAACGCTGCAATCTGCTGCCACAGGCTTTGAAAAAAAAAAATGACCGACTTTGCTGCTGTGCTTACCCGGCTGTTAGAGGGAATCCAGATACAGTTCAGCCAGCTGGGGAGGAGGCTGAAGGGAGGATGGGACGTAGCAGAAGTGTCAAAATAGTCCTTCCACTTGAAAATAAGCAGCACACGGGTTTACAGACAGAAGTCCAAAGGGCTGAACAGGACTCCTACGGCACTTGGTGGGAAAACACGAAAGGCATGGTGACGCTAGCGAGCGAGCAAGAGACCTGTTCCAGGAGCCGGCCCTCTCCAAAACAAAAAGCACTGGAGTTCATTGGCAAAACATCTGCTCCGGGCTCTCCACCGGCTCGCCGTGGTCAGACCACAGCAGAGTCTGGTGTGCTTTCCTGTGAAGTACGGTCCTTGGGACGGCAGGATTACAGCCCCCTGCCCTACCCACCCCCCCCCATCCATCCATCCAGGCTAGAAACCACGCTTATCGCCATGGTAACCGAGTACCAACCTGAATCGTTCACTAAATCCAAGCAGTCTACGGCCAGGCCTGGCTTCACTGCTTGTGTTCCACCTGCCCGTGGGAGCGCCTTTTCTTAGGTCCAAGAGCCAGGGCTCTTCCCTTTCTTCAGCCTTTGTGGGAAGAGGCAAGACACGCTGTCCTGGGACGGGAGGAAAAAACATCTTGCTAGAATTAAGCAGTACGTCACTTCTCGCTCGGGGTCTTTTTTATTCACAGATTCCTCATTTGTGCAGAAGAAGGTATGTTCCAATGAGAACCATGAAGATCCACCAACCAAACTGGCCATGCATGAGTCGTCGCCCATATTTCCTCTCCTTCCTGTTTATCCTTAGAGAACATCAGTTCAATATTCCTTTGGGAGAGAGGAGGCGGAGGACCTGGGGATCACATGCGTCAGTCACCCTTTCATCCCCGAACAATCATTCTCACCCTGACGGTGACCTCCAGGCCACAAAACCCGTATTTTTCTCAACACGCAGCATCTGTGAACTACACTTGCTGCCCTCCAAAGACCTTTCGGAATTACGCTCCCTCCTCAGCAGCAGCAGCAGTTGGCCCAGAACACGATACGCCCCAAGAAAGCCGTAACTTCCCCCATCAGGACAGGAAAGCGCTTTAAATCACAATTAGAAGAGCACTGTCATCAGAGACTGGAACTGACACCAGATGTGATGTCACGCGCATGAACCCCAGCACGGTGACAACAGCCATGGGCCCAGATAGATTTTTAAATTATAGGCAATAAAGTATGACATCATGATGACATCATGGAAGGAGAAATTTAATTCCCAGCTCAGAGGCTATCAGTTACTGTTTTATTCAAAAACCTGTCATTATCTGTGTGAGCAATGAGCAGAATCAATCATTTCCATGGGCCTTTATGGCCACCATAAATTGTGAACACTTACGTCTCAGCCACCCTCTCACATACATGCGAGCCCATCTATCAGCTCCCGCGATGCACCCTCAACGTCCCAGCGCTACAAAACCCACGAGCCCATTTCAGGCGTAATCACGGCAAATAAAAGAAATTCACGGCCGGTGTGAGATCACACACATTTGGCTTTTGGGGCGCTCAGGTACCTGTCAGCTCTGCACGTGGTTTCCTTCACCGCCATGCTGACACAGATGGGTTCACCGTAGACTAACCCTCTGATACCTGCATCACCTTTAACAGTAATTTTAAAATCTGTTTTGACAAGCACTCCAAGACAGATGCTTCAAGAAGATCGCCCGTTGCAGGTTGCCCATCCCCACCTCCCTTCTGCCAAGTCACATAACAATATATGTTAATAAAGTATTATTTTCACACATATGTAAAGCATGCAGCACAGCAGGTCACATCAGAGGCAGAGGTGAACGTGCTCTGCCAGTGAAGTTGAAGCAGGTGGAATATTTTGGGATGGTTTTATGAGTAGATGATACTAATCTGGCTACCCTCAAAAATACGATCTGGCTCCTGTGGTCTTACAGAAAGTTAACTCGGTCTTCATAAGACCTCCAGCAGTGATAAGGGATGGATTTTTCATAAGATTTTTGATATAGAAGACGTGTCCCTTGTCTCTGCCTCCTTTTTTTTTTTTTTTATTTTACGAGTTCCTGCAAAAAACAAAGCAGTGACACAACCCGATAGACATCTCCCAGAGTATCAAGGTATATCAGAGACCTCTCGACTGTGTTATTTCCAGTCATAAGCTAGGAAACTTCTCCGTCGCAATGAACGTGCCATTTCCAATTTCCTGACCTCCATAGTATTAGATTAGGCCAAACAGCCTGATCTTTACCAGATATCTTGGAAATACAGAAATATCCTTCTATCTGCTCCCACCCAGTTGCAAGGTACAATTCCCCATACGTATTAAAATAGCAGGACTGACTAATTTTCATCGGTTGCAACTGCACTTGCCCTGCTAACTGCTTACAGATCTCTTGCAGAAAACTCATCACGTACAAAAGTGATCCCCCTATGTTATCGGTGTGATGGGGAAATGACTGCGAGCCACTTGGGACCTTCTAGATATCCTTGACTCATTCTCAAAATCCCTGGCCAGGATGCTTAATGGTGGTGCCTTTAAGGGAGTTCAGTTGATAGGCATCAAACATGATATCAAGTTTTGACACATTTTTAACTGTTGATGTATGGAATAACCTTGTTGATGCATAATCCCTGAGAAAAAAAGTCACAGAGGTTGTTGGGCACAAAATATTCAACTTCTGCTAAGGGAAGCCTTAGTCGCAGTATAGGCTGGATCACAACTCAGTGCAGAGTTCGCTTCATTTTCAAGATACTTCATAAGATAGTCTTTACACAATCTCAATTCATTACTTCTGCAGAAAGATCAAGGATAACACTGGGTTTTGGAGATGAAAGAACTTTGCGAGTCACCTTCTCTTTTCTCACAGGCAATGAATAACCCCAAGAACAAAGCAATCTCATTTAAGAAGGGCTGTTGGACAAGTCACTTTTGAGGGAATTTGGGGGAGGCTGTTGGTATTCAGGGAGGCCAAAGAATTGCTAAAATTCCTCACGTAACAGCCCACTTCAATTCTCAAGTCTTGCAGTCACAAAAATCACTGTATCATTTCAGATCTGCACCTCTGATTACTTGTAGGCTTTCTGGAAGTGTGACTTCGCACTAATATCCAGCATTGAAAGTGGTTTTAAAAAGCCAGTGAGTTTTTCTTAACCCAATTTTCACGGTCCTCATCAGTAACAGATGATTAACAGAAAATTTTAGGTAACTTCTGAGACAGCAGCCTGCGTGCAACACTGGCCGTGCTCAACACATCTAACACACTGTACAGCTACACGTACACCAACCAGGAGATATAAAAACGGGCAAAGGATTGACTATATTACCTAAAAGTTGCTGTATAAATGTAGCTCAGAGTTAAACATTCAGAGCTTATGCAACTGTAGGGCTAGCAATTACTGAATTTGTTACTGCTTCAACTATCATGACAGGCATTGAAATAAATCTTATTTATACGACATACAGTCATATAAAAATGCTTTTTTTTTTTTTTTTTTTTAGAAATTCTTCTAGGATGTCAATGTGCTACACATGGCTCCATTTTGAGACCTCTCCAGACTGGAGATCAGGCAAGATATACAAGCCTTTCGGCCTGCCAAGTTTCATACTTGTTAAGATTAAGCCTGAATTCTGAACATTTTCTATACGGTGCCTCCATGAATGAGATTAAGGAGGGCCTCTTGCTGTTAAACGTTGGCTGAGTGCATGCGGCACACACCCGCTCGACTGCTGCTGCAACCTTCTGAAGCAGGGCGAGCAGCTCCCTGCCCACTGCAGTAACCCAGCGAGCAGAATGCGTGCGAGGAGCTGGTGAGGCAAATTCGATTTCCTTCCCTGGCTGCAGGGATTCAAAACCACCTCTCACATCATCCCGTGGGGTTCCCTAAAGGCTGGGTTCGTCACTGCTGTGCTCCAGGCGCTAATTTTGTATTTGCCTCCGTAGCTTAGGTTCAGGATCTTTCTTTGGAGCCCGAGCCAGAGCCCAGGCGCTTCCCCTCTGAGAGGTCCTGCCCCCGAGTTCAGGGGGGTTGCATTCCTGAAAGACATGGTCCTAAGGCAAGGGCTTCACCGCATCA
>NW_009190502.1:56892-57726 GCF_000690835.1 Fulmarus glacialis
GGCAGATGCTGTAACTGGGACTCATCACATCTACTCACTGAGCAGCGAAGAAAACCACCTGTTATGTTCCTACATGTAAGTATCACGCCACCACAAATTACAGCTCAATTAGTCTCTCCTGGAATCCATCACGCGTCTCCATAAGAACATGGTCCCAGCTACTGCGCTATCCAGGCAAGTTGAGGCAGTAAATAGAAAAGTCTAATTGGGGAATGGGGGAGATGCTATTTCCTGATGTGGAAAATATCTGACACTTCCAGGAAATAATGGTATAAATAGAAAACGAACCCATTCCTCCTCCAAAAATATTTCATAATTACATGTCATAAAAATAATTAGGTTATGGTGAATTAGTACAAATGTTTACAACAAAATTGCCATGCAAAACATTATGGGTAATAACATGCTAATTGCTGTAGAAGCAAAAGCTGATTATGTTTCAGCAATATTAAAAGTTGCCAAGTCGGCGCTTCTATCCAAGCTTCAATATCTCTCGGTGGTATCTAGGGACACAAGGCAAACTGGTGATGAGCAAAGGAGATGGCAGGTAGGCAGGCCCACGCCCTGCTCTGCCGAGCACTTTCCTCCTTGAGTGTCAATTCCTGGAAAGCTCACGCCGGATAATACTCATGGCAGCAGGAGCGGAGGATGCCTGCACCAGCCCTCGCTCCCTGGGTACAACTTAGTGAACGCAGAACAACGGGAGCACCCGGCGTAGGTTGCAGCACGGTCACCTCTCCATCTGCTGCGAGGAGATTACCCAGGCTGGGGGCTGCCCAAGCAGGTCAGAAGTAGCTGAGCTAGCTCCTGCAGAGCCAGCTTTGATCCAGAGCA
>NW_009190502.1:57782-59662 GCF_000690835.1 Fulmarus glacialis
TCTGAGCATCTGCTCCGCTCCGTGCAGACAGCTCTGCCCAAAGGCAGGCAGCCATCCCGTGGCCAGCCCGGCAGCAGAGCCAACTTCCTAAGACCCCGTAAGCCTGGGCAACACGCTGCAGAACGGTGCTGAGGCTGAGCTGACGTGGCGTGCCAGTCCTGAGGTCCCTGCAAGGTGGGTTACTCAGGATCTACACCGCCTTCTCCAGCACGTCGCATTCCACTGAGGACCTGACGCGTCCCAGCTCTCCCCATGGCTTCACTGCACGTTCCTCCTGCTCCAGCCAAGAGCTGCCACACCACCTGCCCGGGAGGGAGCTGACCCCCGCCACAGTATGCACCAAAGCACGGTCTTAGCCCCAGGCCTATCCCAGGACAACACACCCTCCGCTCTGTCTGCTCCCCTTCCTGCTGCCCAGCCCTCCCCCTGGGAGGGGACCGTGTTCCTAATTTGAGGCAATCCTACAGTCGAGTAAGAGCAGAGGAGCACGCACGGATCTGCGTGACGAGCAACATTTTGCCCAGACGTGCCCTCTGCTCGGTGGCTGTGCGCTCAGGTGCATGTCTGGAGCCTTTGGACGTGACAAGCCCACAGCACCCTGCCTACAACCTGACGTGTTCTCCCTCCTGCTTTTGGGAAGAGCAGGGATTGCCACAGGCTTGCTCCCAGCAGCCACCACACGCCAAGGCTGAGAGGTTGACTGCTCCTTCTCTCAGAGGCTCCTGTGCTGGCCACATCAGAGCAACCCCCTTGGTCACCAACAAGGCAGCGAGAGGGTGGCTTCTGCCCATCAAGGGGTCGGGAGCTGCTTTTTCAGCCCACCACGCGTTGCCTCCGAACACCCGCTCCACTGAGCTCCTGCCCTCCAGGACCGCAGGTCTCCAAGGGGTGAGCCATACGCGCTAGCAGGCTGCGGCGTGATTTGCAGTAGCGGCAGGGGAAGACATGTTTTTGCACTGCGTAGATATCCTCCCGGGAGCTGAGCATCTCCAACCTGCTGCTCCGCTAACTCATGTGCCCGATGCTTTTTGACGCGGATGCCCTCGATCCAAGATGTCTCAGAAGAACTGAGGTCTACATATTTCTAGAGCTTGGGCAGAGGTCTTTCACACGTCCAAATAAATCTATCGGGTTCCTTATGGGTCACGTTTGCGTGTCACCAGAAGTGGCTAACCACTATCTAACAAGGAGCACTAAGTAAAGTTTGGACATATTAGCTGAAGGTGTGAATTTAAAGTGGATAACTTCAAAGTTAGTAAATCCCTACGGGATGCCCTCATTCAGAATTGAAGTGACATTAATTGGGTTTGCCAAACTCATTTCCAAAGCAAATTACAATAAACCGGATTACGTTTGAATGAGGGCGTTCACATAGAAATTTAACACAGTTTAACTAATCCTCTTTAAGAGCAAATTTGGCTTAAACCCTCTAAGTGCCCCATATTCCAGTTTCTCCCACAGGGGAGGTGCTGAGTTTTACCTTTGAAGACTTCATCATCTTTGTCCCTTTTTTTTCTTTTAGGTTGGAAACAAGGCGCTTTCCAAAAAACAGAAATTCCTCATCACCCTTTTACCAGTGCCCGGAGCCAAGGGGGTTCTCAGGCCGTTACAGGAGATGACCTGAGTGAACGGTCCAACAGCAGGCAGAGCCCATCCCTTACAAAGGACTGTGGACCACCCCAACACCTGCCCCAAGCCCTGCACATCTCCGCAGGCTTCGGCGATGCCCCTCATCTTGACGCCGCTGAAGCGGGTCCTCATCCCGGCCTCCCAAGTTTGCAAATACCGAATGAAAGCAGCCATGGAAATGAATGATTTTTTTTTTTTTTTTTTTTTTTTTTTTTAACCAACGATTTTCTTAAAAAAAAATAAACGTGGCC
>NW_009190502.1:59733-67871 GCF_000690835.1 Fulmarus glacialis
TGTTAAAAGTGGCGTTTCGCAGCGCTGGAGCACTACCATCTGCCGTGCCCCCTTCATTATGCACCGAGTCACGCCGGGCAGCTCCCGGCAGAAAGCGAAGATGGAGGTAAACTAGTATTTGAAAACAAAGGAGGGCTCTCTCCATCCTAATTAGCGGCAGGTTGCAGAGTGCAGCGGCGGAAGGCGAAGGTCACTTCCCACAAGGCTCTGCTCAGGATGCCAAAACACCCACTTAATTCAAGCGGCTCAGCGGGCAGAGTCAGACCAGAGCAATTACTCTCCCTGGATTTCCCTAAGGAAGGTTTTAACAATGCAACTCTTCAAAAAAAAGATGACTGCAGGAGCTCTTTATTCTGCCACCTTGGAGCGGGAGGAAGTGCAGCCTGCCCTGCTACCGACTCCGGGAACGGCGCTCTCTTTGTGCCTCTGCACCGGGAGGCAAGCCTGGAGGGTTGGGTTGGTTTTTTCCCCCCCCTAAAGAAATGAATAAGAGCAAATTTTAACATTTGAAAAACAAAGACCAAAAAACCCACAAACATGAAGAGCCTTTGTCGTGGGTCGAATTCCCTCTGAGCACTCCAGGTTTCCTTACAGATGCTGCCAGTGAGAATTAACCTTTAAAGAACCATCTAAGCATGAACTCTGGGAGCCTTCCTGGGAGACGCAGCTTCTCTGCTGGGATACTCTCCACCTGGCTCAGCCCAAGAACTCAGCTGCTCTGTTAAATGATTCACTGCACCGCGGCCACCTCACACAGACAGCTCTTCCAAAAGGTCAAAGCATCGTTTTTAACCTCAGCGGATATTTCCTCCCTTGCACACACCCCGGGTGATGTTCGTCCACATCTGCCTTCCTACTCGCACCTCTCACAGCTCCGTGATGCAGCAACTCCCCCTTCAAAAGGCCCTGCACAACCATTGACATCTTCTGCCCGTGGCAGGAGCATTTTCCAGGGGTGCTGCACAGGAACCCAACTCCTTTCATCCCTTCCAAAGGCTCCAGAAAGGGGAATTCATGGTAATTTTCAGTGGGAAAGGAAGACTGAGATTTTTTTTTTTTAATTTAATTTTATTTATTTATTTTTCCTCCAAAAAACGAGAGATGCAGACACCATCTGGACCCCTCCTCAAAAGCTTCAGATACAAAATGTTGTCCAGACCCCTCCTCACAGCTATCAGCAAGTGGTCACCATCACATACCACACAGGACCCACCCCAGTCCCTTCTTGGATGGGGAACTACTTCAGACAGCAGCTCTGCGGGAGGCAGAGCAGCTATAGGGTTACTGCGGTTTTCTTTAAATAATTTGTAAAATACTTTTCAGAAGACGACCTGCAGCTCCTTCCCTCACACACGCTACACGCTGTTCAGCAATCGCCTCCCAGCACCGAGGAGTTTAACAGACCTACTGCTTTCCAAGCCTGACTCACAGCTGACGGGTGCTGCACAAAGCCACCCTCTGGGTTGCACCAGCCACCCCAACAACCCAGGCAAGGTCCTTCAGAGATGCAGTTCCCCCGTAGTTCCTCTCCCAGCTACATCAACAGTAACTAATCCTCAGCACTGGCATTACAGAGGTTTCCAACTGTTTATAAGCAGCCCATAAAATAGCCAGCGGTGCTTGATAAGGCTCCAGTGTTTGTGCATCGTAGCTTTGCCCGCTGTTCCCAGCAAACAGAGCTGGTTGTATGTTTGCCCTGGCACAGAGCTAGGGACGCCAGACCGATGGGCACGTAGTATGGGTCTCGACCACATGCCACCCCTGTTCGGGCACAAGCTGTAAAACCTTCATCTATCCTGGCACATCTCTTGGTGTCAGATTGACTTTGCGGATCTGGGTGGCTGGAGCTGAAAAGCGGTTTCCTTCTTGCTCAGGAGGCATTTGCCAGGTCCCTTCAGTTTTAAGTGCAGGTTCAGCCAGGCCTGCCAGAAAATAAGTGTGAGTCTCTAGGGTGCGTGGGTTGGTGGGGTTTTTTTGCCACCTGGGATGCACAGCTCCCCACGAAGCTGGTAACCCCATCAGACCTCCATCGTCCATACCAAAATGCTGAAGCATCCCGTTTGCTCTCTGGCTGCGCTCCCTGGCCACAACGCTGGCCGCTGCTCCGCTGATGGATCCCGTCGAGGTGTCAGCTGCCGCCTCTTTTTCTGTTGCTCAGGTTAGCTCTGCAAACGCTTACGGAGTGATACAACCTACAGTCGCATGAAATACCACCTGTAGTCACGTGAAAGCAGCACAGGGCATCGGCAGCACCGCCGTACCACCCCAGCGCACAGGGCAAACACTCCTTTACCTCCCGGTCTCTATCAGTCCGGATGGCGGTTAGCCACGGCCAAGCAATCAGCACCAAAACTGCAGTAAGGGCACCCACGTCCTCGGCTGTTTGCCTCTTCTCTGCGTTAAATGCAGGCTCATAAAAGCACTAAGTACCTCACAACCAGCAATTCAACAGATAAAGTTAGCTCTCTCCAGCCTTCTTTCTCCTGACACTCACTGCTTGCAGAGCCAGAGTGAAGAGCTGTTTACCTCTCCTCTCCTCCACATCTCCAGAGCCTCCGTTTTGATGAAGTTTTAGCTGCTCCTTTTTTCTGTGCAGGGTGGTTTTTTGCCCGTTTTGTTCCCGGTCCCACATGTTGTTGGGAAATCACTCAAGAAGCTCCTCTGCTCACCAGACCTCCTCTAAGCGTTCTACTGAGCACAACAGCCAGTCCCAACACAACTCATGCAGTTTTTTTTAAGAAGTACACCCCTCGCACCTATCGGGCTTAAGGAGAGGGTGGAAACGGAGCGGTGCAGCCCAGCTCCCTCCCTTCCCACCCTGCCAGAGCCGCAGAAGCTCTCTGGTAAGCTTCTTCCAAGGACAGAGAGTGCTGGCAGGAAAGGAGCACCAGCAAGGAGAAAGAGTGCCGGAGCATCCCCGCACGGCACGGCTGCGGCACCACCGCTCCCGGGGATGCCTCCGGCGCTCCTGCTCCACAGGCGCTGGAAACAACCCGGGACTGCGACCGGCGCTCCCTACGGAAAACGCTCTGCCTGCGGTCTCCAAACCCACAGGTTTGGAGATCCCCGTCTTCAGTGCTCTGCTGACCAACACAACCCTCCACCCTGATGGACCCCCAGAAACGTCCCTTCCCCTCTGCCCGCTCTCCCCCCTGCAGCAATTAAACCTTCGCTGCCTTGTCTGGACAAGATAAATGGTGTTTATTGGGATCGCTTTCCTGCATGCCAAACATAAAGCGAAATGCCAATCGATACGGCTGCCTCACCTGATGGTTTTATTTCTCTTATCCCCCCACCTGCGCTTTTAATTTTGCTGTGCACTGGAGCTCTCGGTGGGGCTTGCACTGCGGTGATAAACCAACAGATCCCCATTAACCTGCGGCCTGTGGGCAGGAGCAAGAATTCGCCTTTTCTCTCTCTCTCTTTTTCTTTTTTTTTTTTTTTTAAAAACTCTCCCTCTATCAATATTTGATGAGGGTAATTTCAAAGACTTGTTTAGTATGATCTCCACATAAGGAGTCCTTCGGAGTGTTTATCACGTTCGAGGTATAATTACATTCAAATGCTGAGACGCAGTTGCCAGGGTTACAGCTGCTGCTGGTGGTTCCTTCAGCTTTTGTGTATCTGGAGGTTCTCACCGCCCCCCGCGCACACCCCACGCTCTCGGCTCCCTTTGCTGCTGGGGTAGAGAGGAAGATGATGGGCGGGTTACGGACCAGCAGTGGCCGGGGCAGGTCACATCAGGCATCTCCCAGCCTGAAGGAGAAGTCAGCATCACCATGTGGGGCATACGGGTCCAGGACTTTGATGCTGCCCTGGGTGGGTCGTGGGTGGGGTAGAGGGAGAGCTGAGCAGAGGGTTGAACATTGCTGACAAAAATTTATATGAACCTTAATGGCTGTGGAAGATCCACGGAAGGCGAGACGGCAACATCTCTCCTAATAGACTGGACATTAGGAAAATCTTCTTTACTGAAAGAGTGGTCAGGCCTTGGAACAGGCTGCCCAGGGAAGTGGTAGAGTCACCATCCCTGGAAGTATGTAAAAGACGTGTAGATGAGGCGCTTAGGGACACGGTTTAGTGGGCATGGGGGTGCTGGGTTAACAGTTGGACTGGATGATCTTAGAGGTCTTTTCCAACCTTAATGATTCTGCGATTCTATGACATGAACTGCCAGGCACAGAGGGCTGCATAATCCCAAAGGAGAGGTCCAAGAGAGGCCACCGCTGCTGCCATGCCAGCCTGGGACCTCCTTGCGCTCCCAGCTCCCCCCTGCCGTGAGGGACAGGACGACCACACAGCCCTGCCGCAACCTCCTCTGGTCTAACCAGGAGAAGCCTCCTGAGAGGCACCTGATGCCCAGGGACACCGGCTCTGCATGCACAAACTCCATCCAACACGTTCTTGCAAGCATTCCTGGTATTAGCCTGGCTTAAAGCATGTATATATGTCATGGCTATCTGCTGGAGACCTGGCCGTGCAGAAAGGGGAAGGGTCTGCCAGCTCGGGCTCCCTGCCTTCAGCTTAGCAGAAGCCCGGCTACAGCAGGGTCATGTGCATGAAGCCAGCCGCGACCACCGGAGCTGAGAGCAGCCCTGGCCCCGCTCTTAACCGATGGTGTGGACCTGTTGAAATGCCCCGGAAACACAACTCTACTGGAAGTTTTTAGCAAGCCAGAAAGAGAAATTAAAACCCGAGCATTTCCACCACAACACCATTTCCCCTGCCTGCTGCACCAACTACTTCGAGACCTATAGGTCAACAGCAAATGCTTAACGGGGCATTAATAACAACCATCGTGATGGGCAATGCAAGGAAAAGCCATTCTCCCCTCTTGCCCCAGCTCTGATGCCGAGCAGAAGCTGCCTAGCCGCACTTAACTCCCTCCATCGGCCTCAAGACAGGCAGAAACTCAGCTCATACCTTGCATTTCCTGGACAGTGTCGGTAAACGCTATTTTACCCATTCAGCGAGGAACTGGAATTGAATTGCCTTTGTTCTAGTTCCAATTTTAAATAATATGAACCTTCTTTCAATAGGCAGTGTTATCACTAATCCCCACAGTTGAGCCTGAAATAAGCTTACAAACCATGCAGCAGTCACTGTGGGAAGAACAATTATTCTAACAAAGGATGGAGAGGGGGGGAAACAACCGTGAGCTCCTTGGGTTATATGAAGGGTGAACACAATTGTTGTCAATTCACAATAAATAAATAATAATTTTTAAAAAAAAAAAAAAAAACAACTGCAGTGTGAAGGTCTGGTAAAATATTTACAAATATTTCAATAATAGAAAAAGCTACCTGCTACAGTCAATAGGTTGTAAAACAAATTCAGATGGAAGCTATTGTTTACCCCTAAATCAGCTCTAATGCACTAGCAAATGTGATTATCAGCATTCTGTGGGGAACAGCAGCATCAGCATTCATTACAGGTGTGCTCAGTAAAGGCTCTCTTGGTCACAGGTTCATTTGTAATTATTAAAATGCGTCTTGTTAGCCTGCACGGAGCATGCAGCAAGTTCCAAATTTCCAGGCACTGACATGCAGTATTTGTTTTAATTTATTGTGTGTATTTTATGTATTATTTTACCATGTCAATGCCACAGTGCAAATGAGAAACCCCATCTCAAAGGCACCAAACGGAACATAGCTTAGCATTTTATGTCACTGTGCACTTGGAGTTGGCATGGTTTTTGTTCCTAGGGGAAAAGCTTTTACACCAAGGACAAGCAACCAGAAAGCTGGCAGCCGTGGTGGCTATTCTCACTGCCGGGCGTGGAAAAGGGACTAGCAGAGCACCTGCGTGTACACCGAGCAATAATATAGGAGCAGGAAAGCCTTGTCATCTCCCTAAGGGCACAAAGCAGACCACTGCTGGGCCACCCTGAGCAGCGTGGTTATCCAAAATAACAGCAAATACAGAGAAATGATAGAAAAACAGGAAGGGAGAGAAGCCACAAGATAGTTTGCAGCATGAGATGTGAGAGACGGAGGCAGCACACCCCATCTCACTTACCCAAGAGAAAAGCGAGGGCAAAACCACATGAGAAATCCTGGAGCAACAGTGCCTGAGCTGGAGCCTGGACCTTTTGAGGAGAGGAGCTCTCACTTGGACACAGCTGCAAGGGAAGGTCTGGGTCTGATGGTTAAAGGGACCAGCACAGGGAGATGCCGGAGTCACCGGGATCTGAGCACCTCACCCAAAATGCACGTCACCATTCCTAAAGCAGAGGGCCAGGCCGAGATCTGATCCTAAGTATTTTCAAATATCAGGGAGGGAGGATGAAGACCCTGGGATGAAGGTCCAGCACGGCATAAAAAGCACTGCTCTGTGGTCTCGCCTCAAAACACGGTGGTACAAGGGACGCTGCTTATCAGAGGAAGGAAACGGGAATGCGATGACCACCGAGCATGTCTGAGCATTCAAATTACAAGCAGGGCTTGTAAGGGACAGGATCTGACATTTAATGCTTCTGTTTGTAAAGTGCTTGACATTCACGATAACAGGAGTGGCGCAGATAGGCAGCAAAGCCTTCTGTCTTTCTGGGAAAGCATGTGCACTGCTAAAAACAGCCTGGCTTCCCCTCTTTGCTAGCTGGGTCCCTGGGAGACGTGAACGCAGGGAGCCACGTGCGTTACATGAGCAGCTGCAGCATCCCTGGGACGGACCGCATTCAGACTCCTGGAAAAGTCACCTTATCCCCTTATGCCTTAGCTTTCCTTCCCAGAAGATAGATCCTCTATTCTGCTTGCAGGCTCTGCAGGACACGTACCACGCTTGTGGAGCACACAGCCCAAAAGAGACAGGTTTTGATCTTATTTGGTGCTCGGAGGAGCCATTATAAGAAAAACAAAGTTCAGCACTCGTTCCTCCCTTGGAAAGCTGTGCATTACAGCAGACTGGATGGAAATAATTTATTTCAAAAGGTGCCTCACCTGACAGCAGCTCAGAAATTGAAGTGCAGAGGTGGAAGGAAACAATTAGTAGTTGGTGTCTCAGGAAAGCCTATGCTTGGCAGAAGCTAGAGCCCTGGAACTAGATTTAATGCAGGACTCAGAGCAACGTAGTTGCCACCGCTGGTGTGGGCACTTTGGTCCCCAGCAAGGAGTCCCAAGCCCTGGGAGGTGCCCAGCCTGTCTGCTCCCCGAGGGAATCTCCGTTTGAAGGACAAGATGAATCCTGTGAGCAAAATAAACACATAGCGGAAAGGAAGAAGATGGAATAGCAGAGACCACCTGCAAGTAGGTTGAGCACCGCTAGTGCTCTCAGCTTCCCATCCCACCTGACGTTGCTTTAGGGGCTGCAAAGTGTTCCTTTGGGATTTCCACCCCTGGCAGAGACTGCCCTCCAAGCTGGCTCGTCCTTCCCCATCCCCTTCCCCCAGTACAACTCTCAGTCCCACCTTGGGCTCTGCTGACATGTGGCTGGAGAGCGGTCTACAGGAGCAGACAAGTCTCAGGGGTGGTCCCCCAGTGGTCCCAGGCTTTACAGGGTGGGTCCTGGCAAAGCCGGGCTCAGGAAGGCTGATGACAAGACTAGTTAGTGTTGCCACGTAATAGTATTGGCACCACATGTGAATCAAAAAATATTACTACCACGGCGTTAACATCTTGCCCAGTGAGGAGAAAGGACACGGGTGGTGACAGAGAAGGGAGCAGACCCCAAGGTCTCTGGAGCACAGCAGAGATCCCTGCTCTCTAGCCCATCCCTCCAGCTGTATCTTCTCTTAATTACATTAAAATAACACTCTCCCACCTCATTTTTTATTATTAGAAATGAACAGATTTAAAGCTTTTCCCCTCAAATTATGGTTCACCTGAGTAGATAATTAAAAGACTATAAAGGAGATACATTTTTATGTGTAATTACGCCTACTTCTGCTGCTGTATCTGGCTTCAAAAATATTTGCAAAACAACTCAAAACTTTTATTTTGTCAGTGCAATAATTGCTGCTTGTCATGGCTACCCGTACAGGTGTCTCTGCTCTAATGAGAGCAGCCTCTCGCAGGCGGCTTTGCTGAGAGAGGGAGGGCGGGCGCTGGAGCTACCGAGCGTCACGGGGGTGTCGCTGGCAGAGCAGCGGCGCACGGTGCGACGCCGGGACAGCGCAGCCGCGGGCTGGCCCGGACCTCACC
>NW_009190503.1:0-22981 GCF_000690835.1 Fulmarus glacialis
CCCCCCCCGCCCCGAATCTGAGAAGAGTAGGCTGTAAGTGGAATGAATTTCTTAAGAAGTGCTGAAATTTGTCAGTGCATCCAGTAACTTTGTGTTTAGAAATTGTACTGAAAGCTCTCTGGAGGATTTGCAAACTGGAGGAGATGAAGTCTGTTTGCTGACCAAGACAGTACCAGCTGGGTAGCAGGAGGAGCACCTGGGAGAATCAGCTGAGCGAACTCCTGCTCTGAGCCCTCTTGCTGGTGGGAAAATGCGTGGGATTTGCTGTCAAAATGTGATGGGACTCTTGGTGTCCCAGTTGTAATCCCAAAGAGAGTCTGGTTTTGCAGGTTAGAGTCAGAATCAGAACTTCAGTTTTCTTTTGCAGTTTGGCAAAGTGGATGTGTGGGAGTTTTTTCTTTGTTTGTTTTTTCTAGAAGCACAAAGTTAGGGGGCAAGTTTTCTTTGACTTTTAGTGAGATGGTGGCACCTGCAGATGAACTTCATTCTTACTGAATGTATCTAATTGATTTAATTTTGAACACAGCAATAGAATGAAAAGTACCTTGGATCTGCAGGCCATCCTATTTTTTCCAAAGAGTTTTCAAATTTTTGTTGATACTATTGAGAACTCTGTTTTTCAACTATCTCTATAGTATCTGAACATTATGTCTTCTGTACATTGCATGACCTAAGCTGTATCTGTGGAAAAGAAGGCTGTTCTATGCAGGCTTCTGCACTATGCACATCACTTCAGTAAAAGGGATATGCAGAGAACATGCAGCAGTGAGCTAAAGGATGTTGAACAAACACTGTGAAGGAAAGTGCCTCTTTAAATGGAGACAAATGAGGTTGCATTTGAAGGGAACCCTTTACCTTCGGACAAGGTTTTAGGACTTCAGTGGGCTCCAATAAGTTCCTAACAGTGAACTTTTAAAGAGATTTTCCATTTCCTTGATTGCAGCTATATTTAAAGAAGATGGCACTTGAGAATCGAGAGCAGGAGGCAATGACCTTGCCTTACCCGCAGCGCTGGTGGAAGCCGCCTATTCTTAGTGCGGTGTAATTCTGCTCTTGCTGTGAGGCTGCCTTTGATTTCAAGGCAAAAGGCTAGAGCTCCCATATGGGAGACTATTGTCCCGCATCTCTTACAGAGCGTGCATTAACTGGAGAGCAGGCATCTGATTAACATCCCTAGTGCTGTCATAAATCAATCTGTGTGTGCTTAAACAAGTTACATCAGCCTAATGGGAAAAGATGTGGCGAGACAATTAAAAGAATTAACCCAGAACAGGGAGGTCGATACCATGGAATAATTTGTTGCTGGAGTGTGACAGCCAGGCACTGTGGTAGTTCTGGCAGCCAGCCCCTGCAGGAACCAAGCCCCAGTCTCTCTCATGAGGAGGCTGATGCATTTTCAGAGGATCTGGTGATGGGGCTCTGGGGTTTCCGAATGCTTGAAGGCTGATGAGGTTTAAGTATTTTTATTGTTAATTTTTATTGCTCCGAGGTGGAAAGCAGCTCTGTGTGAATGAGTTCACTAGTGTGTGTGTGTGTAAATAAGCCAGCTCGTACCTTTCCTGCCAGTGGAATCGGAGCATAAGCAATAGGGTGCAATCAATTTTAGTGATTTAATACTGTCTAGGTAAGCTTTTCTTCTTACCCACTGACTCAAGAAGGTTGTCTTGCAATATCGTTCTTATGCTTTAGTGAGTTGCCTGTATCGAGCAGTGCAAATGGCTACTGATGGAAAACAGAAACTCAGACTTCTTGATTTAGATTGCAGTGGTCATCATGGTGAATTTAATTACCAAAAAAAAAACAGGAGGGGGGGGGAAGTTTCTAAAAAAAGAAATGGGTTTGTTTTCCTTAGCTTTTTTTTTTTTTTCCTCCCCACTTGTGGAAAGTCAAATTGACAATGTGTGTCTATCAGGCTTATACCCTTAGAGCATGCATTGCAAGCTCCTATTTAAAGTTCAAGAGAATTGTACAGGAGTCATTGAAAAATGAACCCATGTCTTCCCCAGCCAATATGCATTACCTGAATCCAGTTCAACCAAGCCCTGTGCGAGTTAATGAAAACCTCTCGTCCTCTGTTTCCCTTGAGTCTGCTTGAGGTTTCCCTGGAAGATTTCTTTTCTGTGAGGCTACTCATAGCTGGAAAGTGTCCATAGTCAGTGTAATGCCCCTGGGGCCAACAAAAATGTCCTCCTTTTCCTGCCAGTTCAATGTAAAGAAAGTCAAACTGTGTGCTGAAACTGAGTGAGTCGTGAGAGTCTCTGTCACACAGGTATGTTTTGGAGAAAGGCAAGAGAGCCAAGACATCAATAGCTGGTGCAAAAGGATGCTCCCAGCATTGTGGTTGTGTACTTGACACTCTTTTTTTGCTGTGGCTCTGTGGTCTTCCTCAGGCAGAGAAACCTGTGCTTGTAGGTCACCACCTCTTCAGCTTATCCCCAAGCAGCAACAGCCAAGTGCTACTGGGGCCATAAGGGGTGATGTCACAGCCACCTTTTTGGAGGCGTGGGGGGGAACTCCACCATGTATCTCAGAGCGTGTGGGGTTGATGTTGTGAGTCCATCAGACTGCCAAAGCCTAAAGGGAGAGGTTAAAATGCTGTCAGTGTTGCCAAGAAACAAAGTTATCGGATGTCTGACCCTTCATTTGCTAAGTGTTTCTCTTGGGTCAAGGAAAATCAGCTAGTGCTGGGACTTGCTTTGCTGCTGCTGCTGCATTACAGGGAGGCAAGCAGTGAAGCAGCTAATGGTGCAGTGTCCTCTGTTTGCAGAGAGGCTGTAGCAATGGTTGTGAGGGAGCTGCCTGCTGGGGTGCTCAGGGGGACACTGGCTTGCTGCAGAGCTGCCCCGGGGTTGGGAACAGGCATCTGCTAGTCTTTCGAAGGAGGCTGGTCCAAAGCTTCCTTTAACTGCAGGCAGTTAGGTCCCATTTAAGCCCCATAAGGATACCCTCAAGACCAGGTGCTGTGTTTGTACCTGGAAAATGGGTGTCCTACTGTGTGGTGAGAAAGCAGTGGATGTTGAAACGTGTACAAGGGCCTCAACTGTAGTGCGGGCCCCATTGTGGAGACAGCAAGAGTGTGTATGCTGACTTAGAATCGTAGAATCATTAAGATTGGAAAAGACCTCTAAGATCATCGAGTCTAACCATCAACCCAACACCACCATGCCCACTAAACCATGTCCCTAAGCGCCTCATCTTCACGTCTTTTAAATACTTCCAGGGGTGGTGACTCAACCACTTCCCTGGGCAGCCTGTTCCAAGGGTCGACCACTCTTTCAGTAAAGAAGTTTTTCCTGATGTCCAATCTAAACCTCCCTTGGTGCAACTTGAGGCCATTTCCTCTCGTCCTATCGCTTGTTACTTGGGAGAAGAGACCAACCCCCACCTCGCTACAACCTCCTTTCAGGGAGTTGTAGAGCGTGATGAGGTCTCCCCTCAGCCTCCTCTTCTCCAGGCTAAACAGCCCCAGTTCCCTCAGCCGCTCCTCATAAGACTTGTGCTCCAGGCCCTTCACCAGCTTTGTTGCCCTTCTCTGGACACGCTCCAGCACCTCAATGTCCTTCCTGTAGTGAGGGGCCCAAAACTGAACACAGGATTCAAGGTGCAGCCTCACCAGGGCAGAGTGCAGGGGCACGATCACCTCCCTACTCCTGCTGGCCACACTATTTCTGATACAGGCCAGGATGCCGTTGGCCTTCTTGGCCACCTGGGCACACTGCCGGCTCATGTTCAGCCGGCTGTCAACCAGCATCCCCAGGTCCTTTTCTGGCCGGCAGCTTTCAAGGGGACTTATTGCAAGGGGAAGTATTTGCACTCTCTGTGTTAGGCACTGGCTAATTTAAAGTGCTGTAGTCTGCCCTTCTGTAGTTACCTACTTTTCCCTGATGGCTGATACGGAAGATGGCTATCCTTCCCCCTCCCTCATATATGCATGACTTAGTTTTTGTGTGTGCTGTACTTAGATATGTTTCTGGAGGACATGCTGAAGAGGGTCTGGAGCAAAGGAAGGCTCTTGCTGGCCCAGGAGACTGGCAGCACAGAAAAGCTATTGGGAGATGCAAAATGAATGCTGGCCCTACTTGCTCTGCTTCCTGTTCACTGTTTTGAAGCATCCTGGCAGTGAGGTAACATGCAAGATAAGCTTTGTGGCTGTTTTTCGGTGTGCCAGTTACATATATAATGGACCTCAGCTGGGAAACCCTACCAGGGCAGGGGTAGGGGTTAGTACAAACCCATCTCTGAGCCTCCCCTAGCAGAGATCCAGATGCATCTTCTAGCACAGTGCCTTTAGCAAAGATCTATAATCATCGAACTTTTGACCCCAGTCTCTGAAGTAATGGCAAGTATGTTTAGCACACATACAAATGAAGTGGAAATCATTATTGGCTTGCTCATGACCTGCTGAAATATGGTTCCCCTCTGGGGGCTCCGTTTGCATTTCCCTCAGTCTCTCTGAGCACTCAATCTTTCAGTAGTTTCACGTGCTACAAACTGAGCATCACTGTGCTTTTGATCACCTGCCATTGCCTGTTCACTCCGAACCTTTCCCTGCCTTACATTTTCTCAGGCAGCAGTAATAGCACTCATACACAAACACTCCCGCCGCTGCCCCTGCCATGTTTACATTGTGGGCTAAGGTATGGCTCTTGACCACATCTAACTCATGTCATCTGAGAGTTGGTCTCAGTCTGTCCTCTCTGTCCCTCCACCACCAAGTCTCAGGCAAAAGAAATGCAAATTTGTGGGCTGTCAGGATGCTGTGCTCATCCAGATGACTGGCAACCCGCATGGCAAGGCTTCTCCCAACCCTGAATTTTATTTCTTTTCTTTCCTTTCCCTCTGCATGCACACACTCATCTTGTCTGGGCTGCCACATGGGTGTTGGCAAAGCTGATCTCTTCTTTAAATGTCTGTCACTGGAGCCTTTTCCTTCTCTTCAAAACAAAGAAACCTCGAAACACTCAGAAACCTCTGAATTATTTATCTGAAAGACAGGAATAGAAATATTATGTTTTTCCCCTTATTTCTTTCCCAAGCGAAGCTAGAAATTAGCTTTGTCCTTATCTCAAAACTTATTGAGAGAATTGCTGCTTATTCTGTGTAAATACAGAGTAATTCTAACACCTGGATCCTTCCTTGCTGGAGTCTCCTTTTTGTGTTTGCGTGGAAATGGTCACAGAAATAAGGAAGTCCCAGTATTCACCTTGTCACCTTATCCTGCATTCGAGTTGAAATATCCTGAATTGATCCTTCTGTTTTGCAACTTTGGATGCCTACTTGGTTTTTTTTGCTGTAATTTTTAGTAAATGGCAATTTCTTCTCTCAAATGTGTTCTTTTTGGTGGGGTGGGGTAACACTAGAATAAAATAAGACTTCACTAAAAAAGAATAATGACCAACTCATTGAAAATGGAAAATAAAATAACGATGTTGAGCTATCTTAGAAAAAAAGATTTTTTTGTTTTAAAGTTCTTTTCTGGCAGTATGCTAGAGTCTGTGTGGAAGCAGCAACTGTTCATGGGCAGAGCACCATGTGTTTGCATGCTGTTAGCTGTCTGACTGGCAGCTAGCCTGGTGGCAGCAAAGCTCTCTCCTTCAAAGAGGATGGTGTGGCTGCGACTTGGTGTGGGGATGTGGCAGGCCAAGGGGAGCAGGACCCTGGCCCTCCTCTGCCTGCTCCACTGTTTGCTGCAGTCTGCTTGGAAATTTTGCCATTGCACCAAGGGGTGGCTTGGAGCCAGGCAAGCTGTGCCTGTGTGTGTCTCTAGTGCTACCCTTACACCTTGCCCTTCACTTCGTGCACAGCGCAGGGGTGAGAGTTGCACTGTCACAGCAGATTTACCAGGATATTCCCAGCATCCCTTTAACCTCTTCTTTTTATGTCACGGGATGGCTCTTCTGCATCCATGACAGACAGCTGTGGTGCAGTCAGAGCGGTGCCTGCCCCAGGGTGTCCCACTGCTCAGGAGTGCGTATCGGCCCCAGGACTGAGGGGAGCAGTGCAGATCTGGAGCAGTGCAGGAGGGAATTGAACCTCCTGCTCAACTGAACCACATGGAGGAAACTTTGAGGGCTCTGAGGCTCTCTTTGGTGTCAGTACGCAGGTGTGCATGTGCAGGTTTTTCTTCCTGAAACTTCAACCATCTGAGAGATGCTTTCAATATGAGCCTGTGCACCCAGGGTGTTTTCCATTGCACTTGGTTTGGGCTCCAGGCTGCAGACCAGTTACTGAGATAACTTCTCAGTAAAACCTGGGCAGCCTCTGCTTGGACAATCAATACAAATGCATCCCTGAAGTTATACAGAAACACTGTAGGAGAGGCAAGGTGGCAGCGTGGCCCTCAGACTTGCTGGAAACCAACAGAGGACCCAGCCAAACCCCTGATTTCCATAGTGTGACCTTTTCATTGGAGATGAAGTGGTAAGGATCATGGGAACCTGTTCCCCTGAAACTCCCCTGAGTTTCCAAGGTTCTGCTCCACTGCTGACATGAGACAGTCTTGCACATGTTGTACACACTAAGGGATGTGGGGTCCTTCTGAGTCCTGTAGTTTCAGAAAAGCCAGGGCAGATATGCCAGAGGCTGCTTGCATGGGGGGAACAGACAGGAGGGAAGAAATAAATAATTTTTGTTGCCAGTGTAGCATGAGTTAGTTATTTGCTATATTGCTCTAATTCCAGGGAGTTTACCCAAGTGGTAGCTTAAATGACAAATTTGTAGCTGTGTGAAGTGCCCAGGACTCTTCCCTGCTAGGCTCTGGTAGGAAGCAGTTAAGGACACTTGGAGCAGATTTGTGGCAATTTAATGCCACCTTCTGGTTATAAATATAAGAGCAGAGATGGTCTTTAAGAATGGGTTTATTGCTATCTTTATTTGATAAACTGGAATAACCGAATATCTAACTTCCTTAGTAGCTTTCTTGAGTACTTTTATTTTAACACATTTTCTACCAAGTAACGTGAACATTTTCCCTTGGATTACTATTTAAATTAATAAAAAATACTGATAAGAATAAAAACATCATACTGTGATCTGCTGCTGCTGACCTTAAAAGGAAAGAGTCAAAGTTTCAGAAGAGGGCTCACCATCCTTGCTACAGAAAATCTGCTACAGTAATTTCTGTGTGTCAATAGCAAAGGCCTGATTTTCAGTAGGTATGTTTGTCCTCCTGACGTGTTATTTAATGATACATTGCTACTTAAGGTTCTTTTAGTATTAAGATGGCATTTCTACCCAGCACAAGAGGCTTCCTTACGAAAAGCAAAGAATTGAGTGACCTTGCAAGAATGTCATCATAAAATAAGGAATTTTCATGAGCTTCCCTTATTATTCATTAATCCTATGTGTAAACTTTTCACTAACTGCAACTAAGGTAAGTAGAGATTATGGCTAGAATCGAATGGATATCATGGGGTTAAAAGAAAGAAAATGTTTAAGATGCAAAGCAATCGTCAGTAGATAAATGTAGGTGATGAGGGAGGGAGATCTCCGTGGCAGGGCTCCCGGGCTGGTTGCTCCGGACTCTTTCCAGGGGGTGCAAAAGTATCGCGTATTTTGGGGGAAAAAAAGCCCTTTTCTTTTTCATCTCAGCCCCAGATCTGGTATTCTACTGCCTAGCATTTAGGGAGCTCTTTGACAGCAAAGGAAAAAGAGAGCGTAGAAGAAGCAGAGTGTAAGCAGATGGAGAAGCATTATTTGATAGAATTTCATTTCACTTCGCACATATGCCAGTTGCTATAGGAGATGCAGCCTGGCAGGGAATGGGGTTCTTTCTATTTACTGTAACTCACTTCTATTTACTAGGTAGTATTTTGTTGTTACTGACAGCACAGCATTTCTGCATGTCTTTTTGGAGTGAAAATATATTTTATTTTCATATTTGGAGCAACTGCTGCTTTTTTGTTCCTTAGCACAAAGACCTGATGCCACCTTTTGCATGTAAAAAAGACTTGATTTTCTGAAGTGAGAAGGAACTTAGTTATTGGGGCATACCAATAAATTAATTCCACTTTCAGGTCGACAGAGCTCACTTACTTAATATTTCCTCTTGCATCTTAGAGTGTTTGATATATAAACTTCATTCTCCATTACTTACCAGTATAAGCACTGATTTGCTGCTTTAACAAGTATTGTTCTTGGCTGCTGTATGCTGACACCAAATTCTGCACAGAAACATTAACTCTCTGATTTCATGCCTCTGATACTCTGATGACAGTTGTATATGTTTAGAAAATTTGTTAATAAATGTTATATATTTTCATTAGATCCTGTATAGGGTAATGGTATTTAGTTGTAGAATTATTCGAAAGGGATTAAGAATTACAAGACAGCATTTTTGCCATAAAAAGTAATGCATTCCTTGACAAATGTTGGTATCTTTGTGCTTGATAGAACATTTAGCAACTGCTTCCTCACATAGGAATTACCTTAAAGTTATTGACTTCAACAGGAGTTTTGTATGAGGAAGTCCTAGTTTTGTATTTTCTAAACATTCATGAGGATAATCAAAAAGGTTTCCTCTCTCTCAGGATGGGTACACTATGTTTTATGATTAATGGAGATATTAATTTGGTTGTGACATTGTCTTTTTTTTTTTCTTTCTATTGTAACATCAGTAATGCATTAAGATGATGTCAGTGAAGATGTGTCACAATGTAGGAGATGAATGTTGTTCAAATGATGTAAATAAATATATGACTCTTAATGTAAGTTAGAGAAACAAATTTCTTTCTGGCAGAATTTGTTTCCATTAAGGGCAATCTGCTCAGATGCTTGGATATCATCATCAGCTGTCTTTATTTGCTCCCAGTTTGTCAAATCCAGATTTCACAGTAAAATCCGCAGCATTTATGCGAGACCACAAAGCAAATGGCAGCTGCTCTGTCTGGGCTGCTTAGAGCAGATTAAGCTGTAGTGAGGTGTACTGCCAGTGGCCATTGGCCTGAAGAGACTGGACAATGAACCTCCCTCTGACTTGTTATAGACAGCTCTGTCTTGTAAGTCTAAAATAAATCAGAAGCTGAGCTGTAGCTGGGCTCCTTAGACAAGTACCTGAATGGAGGGGCCAGCCAGGGCTTTAGACGTTTCAACTATTTTGTAACTACAGTCTGAGGTGCACCTCTGTATGTTGGCCTTCTTCCAAATAATATTTTCTATGTTTTCAGGCATCCTCTGGTGCCATCTTTGAACTTAAACACACCTTTGGTTCTGTTCTTACTTATCCAATCTCCCTTTTCCTCCCCGAGAGAGGACACCCTGATTTCTACAGGAAATCGTATAGTCCACTTCTCTGATTCAAAATCCAACAGAAGTAGCCCACACTTCTACTAAAGCTTCAGCGAAGACTGAAGGAAATGGCAGCTACCCCCTGTTGAGAGCTCATCAAAGCAATTTCTAAAAGTGAAGAAATAGTTATCACAGAGACCTGTGGCTTTCCCTTCTCATTGCTCGGCTTTCTGCCACTTTGTGCCATCAGATGATCTATATTCAGCAGCTTTCTTCCACATAATGTTATTTTTTGAGAGGAGGCACTGCACTGAATGACCTTTCCATCTCCCAGCTGTGCATGCAAGTATCTAGTCAGCAAATCTTTGATGTTCTGTGTTTGGAGATGACCTTGTGGCGTACCTTTGAGCTGGCAGTGGCAAAGGAGGAGAGCTGTTTTCTGCACTTGACCCAACAGAGGACATGAGTTGGCTCCTGGGATCCCTGCCAGATCCAAGCGTGTGTGGAAAGCACAACTCATCGTTCATGCATCACTGTCATTTTCTGCCACTGATAAGACACAACAGAGTGTGTATTTTGGAGATTATCGCACTTCTTGGGTGATTGAAGTCCAGAGGCAACCTAAGGTGTGTGATAATCACTCAGAAATCCACTGCCAGGTGCATCTTGTGGTTTAAGTAGATCAGGCCATTTCCTTCTGTAGTTTTGGAAGCTGCAGCAACAGTCAGGTGCTGCCATTGCTGTGGGAAGGTGGGATGCCCAGAAAAGTGAAGACCCCTGCCCCGAGCATGGCTCCAGCCACCCAGGAGCGAAGGTGGCTTTCATAAAGAGCTGGGCTGGCCACATCATGCTGCATCTGCTCCTCCTGCTTCTCAGATCTGCAGCGTCTGCCAGGCTGAGCTAACTTGATTATTCCCAGGATGAGATTACCCAAAGGTGATTTTTTTCTTTTCCTGCTGTGAGAGGTGATGGGAACTGACTCTTAGTCTTTGGAGTCATGCCGATGGAATAGGGTTTTCTTCAGGAAACTAAAGACAGTGTTTATTACCCAGGAACCATAATTATGTTTGTGTTAACTATCTCTTCCTGGCTCACTTTCCTATATTTATATCTCAGATCACCAACTCCCTGTTCTGAGCAGGGGCTCTCAAACTGAGCTGCTTGGCTGTTGTGAGTGCAGCAGGACGGTCACGGGGGATCTGTGACTGTGAGAGCTGGCTTCTGGCTCTGTGGGGACATGTGCGGGTGGAGGTTTGATGGGGTGGGCAGCGCCAGTCCCCTCAGAGGAGAATGTCTTGGACTGGGTTTTTTGTCTCTAATTTTGGAGCAGTGTCTGCACCACTGTTGGTAAGGATATATCAGTATCAGAACAGCAGGCTTAGACAATGCTCATTTTTAAAATGAACTTTATGTAAATTTATTGATCATATTTAAAACAGTAGTGGCAATGCCTGGAAGAGGACCTGTGAAGAAGTTATGGGTTACATATGATACCTAGATGTGGTCCTGTGTTGTCTGCAGTTCTGCGGCATGGTGGGTAGGTGAGCCTGCAGCACACAAGCTGGGGAAGTCATCAGGTCACGTGCGACACATTAGGAGAAGTAAATCTAATGATTACTGTTACAAAGACTGTTTGCTGTCCTTTGATTCGTTTTTTCTATCGTATGCTGAAACAACATGAGTTGCGTGACATGTTGGGGGTAAATATGATTTTGCACTGATTTAATTTTTGGTGTGGCATGCCTAATTACTATTGAAAGGTATTGAAAAGGAAGATCATATGATACAGATATATTTAACAACAGATCAACAGATCTTAGTGTTTTGTAAGAGATCAGCATTATCTCCTCTAAGGGCAAATGGCACAAAGACACTTTCCACGGTGACACAGAATATTACACCTGCTCAATAAATGAAGTAATCTGTGATCAGAGACAGTCTCTGCCCATTGCAGCAGGCTCTTGAAACTGTCTTTCAGTGACCAATGCTCCTTTTGCCTCAGCGCTTAATGATAGTCAAAACCCTTGAGAGAGAGCACAGAGGAATGAGCCACCCGGCTGGGCGTCCCCTCTCAACTGGACATGTCCCTTTTCTCCCTGAGGAAAGGGGCTGGTGGGGGAATTTGTATTTTCTGCTTCAGAAGATGAAATTAATTTTGTAAAGTGCAGCCTGTTCAAGGCTTGTCTGAGATCTGCTCACAGGGAGCGTGTATGTGCCTCTAGTCAGGTGGCCTGTAGAAATGCTCAGCTGTGGGGAAAGTAGTCTAACGGTAATGAACAAGCCACAAATCCACCCGTGTAATTGCATGTGCTGTGGCAACGTCATACCATTTGCAGTGTCTGTTGGTGGAAATTTTGCCCCAGTTTCTTGTCTGTTTCCCTTTCAAACAGTCATTCCACAAATGACTGTATGGAAAAGCTAGATTAAGAAGTTCACATAAGCTGCTTTAGCAGCCATTAGTTTAAATACGCTCAGTGGAGTAAACATTCATATGCCAAATCAATTCAGTAAATGGAGACAGGTCACTGTATTAAATGGACTTACGGATGCTCAGGACACCAGATCCTTCCCCTCAGCAAGCGATGCAGGGACTGTCCTCTCTCCAGCACTTTGCTCTTACTAGAAACAGTCTATTGGGGAAATGATTTTATTTTATCATTACTTGGAAGTGGACCCCTGGTTAGAGAGGTCTCTAGGAGATTTAACATATCTCCAGGACTGGGAGGACGGTGCTTGCTGCTAGGGGAGGAAAGTACCCTGGGAGTTGGGAATAGCTGGGTGGGTAGAGCTCCCTGTCTTTGGCTCACGTCCCTACGTGAGTGTGCTTCTGGAGTGAGGGACAGCCTGGAAAACTAACGGCAAGAGAAGGTGTCAATGCCTTTCCCCTCCAGAGATGCCATGATAGGAAGAGGGGCTTTTCTCTTGGCGTACTTGGCCAATGATGCTCAGCCGGTTGTGCTAAATAACCAACGCTGGTCACAAACAGCAGCATGGGCAATCAGGTGCCCTGCAGTCCTTGGGAGAAGTCTGTCTCTGCGGTGGTGTGTGGATACTAGTCCCAAATCTTTTCACCGGGTGTTGTAAACCTGTCCTGGTGGGCTGTGGGAAAGGCCTTGCTAACATCTTTGGTAGGTTACATCTGAATATACACCCTGGAGTGCTCTATGCACGTGCCGGATGAACGGAGGTTGTGGGCTCTGTGAGTCTCCTTACTGTAATGAGAGAGAAACAGTAATATGGTAGGAATGTTGACTTTTCAGAAAAAACAAAACCGAGAGATGCCAAGTGATTTTTTTTTTTTCCAGCTGTGACATTGGCACAGCACTGCCATTGATCAGGCTGAGCAGATCAAGCGGCCGCACATCCTTAGGCCTCTGCCACGTATGCTGCTGCCACTGATTCTTCGCTCAGCAACACTGATAGCGTAGTAGATTGGGTTCAACAAGATTACTCTGGGTAAATTGTGTGCATGTTATTTGTGCTCTTCGTGGCTGGTCATAGCAAGAACGTGTTCCCCAGCCCTCCTGGCAGCTACCCCCAGGCCTCTGGAAAAGACAGCCTGAAGAGGCGTGAGGCTGGGAGCCACCAGCGGGACCCGGCAGCCCCCTGCAGAAATTAGACAAGTTACATACTCCTCAAGGCGTAGATCATATGCATTGTTTCATTACAAATAAAAGCAATGTGCTATCAGTTTCATTTCAGTGCTGTCATGAGGGGAGGGTGAGGAGAAAGCTAGTGTGAAATTGGTCCATCCCCGTTTGTTCCATGGTAAAAGAAAAAAAAAAAGAAAGTCCAGTGCTTTGGTTAGGGGACTGGCAGTGCTGAGGACATTGGGAACTATCTAAGAAAAAAAATGGTTGATTGAGGTTTCCTTGGGGCCCACTAAGGCTGCTCCAGTGATGGGAAATGCCATAGAGCAACCTCAGGTGTGCACCAGCTGTGCAGCTTTCCTGGCTGTGGGTATAGGATGTGATGACTCGACATAAAAGCACTTGTTTTGTCCCTACGGTGGAAATTTGCTATTTCAGTGTTCTCTGGTAATGGTAACACAGGACCGAATAAAGAGAATTTGAGTTGGGAGGGAGAGGAGTTTTCATTTGCACAGCAATTCTGGTCAGTGTTAATTATTTATTATGTCCCCCACAAATAGTTGTGCAGGTAGTGAACTGTGATAAACTAGTAATGAGTCGTTTTCCTCAGAGGCTGCAATATCAAGGAAGTACAGTATGGAGCAGTGTGTGCCATTACACTGGCACAGCTTGGGGGCTTCCCCTGGGTAGACATGGACATAGCTTATGGGATGTCACTGCTGCGCCTCGGTCATCACAACTGCCCTCTGCAACCCATTACCCCTCTGACTCGCTTGCTACAGCAAGCGATTCCTGTCACTGTCACACATGTAGCGGCTGTATTGTTTACTTAACCTGGAAAAATACATGCTGACTTTTCACTATTACAGGGAGTGTCCCCACTTGTGTAACAACATTAATCTCTTTCCCCCAGTTGCGAAGATTGGGCTTTCTTTCCTTTTTTTTTTTTGCAAGTGGAATTGCCTTTAGGTGTCCCTTAAGCAAATTACAGAAACGGTAGTTATGATGAAGTCTGGGGTTTTTTTGTTTTTGTTTTAAAAGGAGGGTAAAACCTTTGCAGCCTCTTTCATCTGGAGTGACATGCTATTTCATACTATAGCTATGCCCTATAGTATCATTGCAAAGCCTAAGAAGATTAAACTAACCTGTATTTCATGAGGAAATGAGAGCATAGATAATTGCTTAACTTGCTAATCTCTTTAAAATTATCAGCGAGCAAGTTTTTAAAATTCTGCAGAATGAAAGTAAATAGAAACACTTTATTCCAAAGGGCCTAGTTTATGAAACTCAGATGACTTCTTTTTCTAAAGCGTGTAACCTACTTGGGATGTTTGTCCACCACCTACTGTGGGGGACTTGATCCGAGTCAGGATCCGAGTCGGCAACCAGGAGGTTGCTGAAGTCAAGAGTTGAATATGTTTGCAAATTGAAATATAGGGAAATTGGAGAAATTTCTCATCTAAATATGTGATACTACCACTGTGTCCTTGTCCTTCATTTTTGTATCCCCCCTCCTCTCTATCGTGCTGCTTCTTTCCTCAGTGAGACTGAGTGCCCCTCAGGCAGCGATACTCTTGCTGGGATCCACGAGGTGCTCAATCTAGCTTCAGGAGGCTCAAAATAAATACCTGGATCTTATATATCCTCCTGTATTGATTTCTATCTTATTGCTCCTTGGTTTTGTATCCAGGAGTAGTTGAAAACATTTTGTTTACTCTTCTACTATACAACTTGTCCAGAAAACAAAATAAATTTTATGCTTCTTAAGGAAGAACATTCTGGAAGCAGCATGAGGGTCGTCTTCATAACTATGGACTCTGGATTTCATGCTTACAGCCAGTTTGATTCTGCTTTTGATGTAGAACCCTAATACCATTTTTTCAATGTGTTTGTTTATTTTACTGGGATTTCATAGCTTTTTAAACAGAAGCTCACAAAATGTCTTGGTAGTGGTCATGGCAGTTCACAAGAACATTTTCTGATTCATTATTTCTCCTTTGACCAGCTCTATCTATCCTTTCCTTTCAATCTGTATTTAACAGATGAGTGTATCTCAGTAATGAACATTTGAGAATATCACAATCTGTGTGCGTGGCGGTCCTCCAATTGAAGGAGGAAAACTCTGTATAGGAAGAGCTCCTGGGTACTCATTTTGCTGCTCAGCTTTAGGCATCTGTTTAATTGTTCCTAACAAGCTGAAGCAAAATGGACAGGCAGACACAATCAGATATATTTTAATTTGCATTTCTATGACATTTCCCATGCCAGGGTAGGGTTTGGCGGTCATTCTTTCCCTGGAGTATAAGAAAATGCCAGGCTCACTTCTCTCCATGTGGTGCCTGAAAAGGGCAAAGGTAAGACATGGAGAAACTTGCAGCCTTATTAAATCCAGTACTAAGTTTTTACATGAACCTGTAACTTTAAGGGTGTTGCACCTGGTGGTTGTTTACTTCAGGATGATTGGGTTATTGGGATGCATTTGCTGTTATGCTCCTCAGGCAAACTGGGTGATGAAGAAACATAGTTGGTCCAGAATAAGTGATGTTGTGGAGGCAGAAATAGAACATACAGGTTAATGAGTAAGTATATAACCTATAAATGTCTAAGTCAAAATCCATGGACTGCGCTCTGGCCCTGGCAGCCTGGGTGTACCCCAGCTGTAAAGCTGACTGCAGTCAGCAGGAGCTGGCACCGGCTCCCAGGGGCTGGTTATGGGTATCCCTGTCCGAACGCGGGAGACCTCTGCTCTCTGGCAGCCTTCCTGAAACCCCTGCTTTGATGCTGAGGACATATTTCTTCCTGAAGCAATTGCCAAGTGAAAGGCAGGGTTGCTTGCAGTTGTTTTACTGAAGTCATTCCTGTTCTAGGTTTTGAGCTTGTGTTAGCTCTTTTCAGTACTGACTTATGATGATCTAGTGATGGTCCTCCCTTAGTTACGGGATATATTAGTTTTCCTGGTGAAGGTCTCATGGGATCTACAAAGGGCTGTCCTGGAAAAACTAGTGGGAGTTTGATTCACAATAATGCTTTGATGTTCAGTGTTAGCCATTTGCAAATATAGCCAGGATAAAGGAGCTGCATGAGCAGCCCCAGTTTCTTGTTGTGCTTTTTGGGATGTCTGTTTGTAAGGGTGAGTACTGTAACCAATCTACCCGTGTGTGCCAGACTAATAGCTCACAAGTCCTAGGTTTCCAAAAAGCTGTTAGAGAATTCACCACTCTTGAGGTGATCTTTTTATATGCACTGGCCAGCTTAACACTATTTTTTTTTTAAAGTGTGGGAATATTTCTAGCTTTTTTTTGGGGGGTGTGTGTTTTTTTTTTTTTTTTCTAAATGACTGTTCCTGTGTAGTTAACTGGAGTCAACTTGAGGTTAAAGCTAATTTAAACTGGATGCTGTATTTAGCATTTATGGTGCTAAAAGGATTATAAGAAAATAGATACTACATAAGTGGCCATAATCTTCTCACTGTTTGTGATACTTGAGTGGCAGAGAATGGGATGCCAATCTGAGATTAAAAATCTAATTTTAGGGAGCTAACAAGAGTCACATTGAAGCAAAAAGGTAAAGATGGTTTAAATTTTGTTGACTTAATTTTTTTAATTGGGCCTCAGACCTGCTTAGAATCTTGCAATTAGAGCTTTAACCAAAGCCTGTGATTCTAAATTATGTACTATTTCCATACACCGATCTAATAAAATCAAACTAGATGCTTCAGTTACACCCTTGATGGAACAGCCAAGATACATTTTCAGAGGTCAGTTTTTTCCACTGCTTGAAGTTTGACAAGCCACCTCTATTCCATTATTTTTGGTTGCTGGAGCCAATACTTAACCAGCTCCTCCTCCGTGTTACTTCCGACATGACAGTGACAAGAAAGCCCAGCCCAGGATGTGAGGAACCAATGCAGATTGCAGCTCTGCAGCTCCAGTACTACCCCTTGGTCCCAATACAGTCACCTTGCCTGAAAAGACCTCCCAGTGAATTTCTTTTCCATCACCTGGAGGGAAAAAAAAAAAAGAAAAAAGAAGAAATAGATGTGTGAATAGTAATGCTGTTTGCAGCCCTGGCCTTACGGCTCTGTCAGGAGGGTGGGTTACTTCTGAAAAGAGATGCAAAAAAATTTTAAACCGGGAAAATCCCATCACTGTATTATAGATGAACCAGCATCTCTGAGTTAAATTGTCAGGGCAAGTGAAAAAGGACTGGCTGCTAGCATGTAAACACTGCATATGAGCCTGGTGACTCGGTGAGAGGCCATACACAGCACTGGCTTACTGGTGTTTGCTTAGAGTAACTGGGAGTTACTCCACCTTCTTTCAGTCACATTTAATGGCTGCCAGCAGGAGGAGGGATGGATCTTGCATTCTTAGTGTGACCAAAATGTAAGCAAAATTGGCATCTGGAGTATATCTGAACTGGGCTCCTTTTTATTCCTGCTTGTCTGTAGGCTTTAAAATAACAATTAAACCCTCTTAATGGGATTTGCTTACCATATGGCACCTTCCCCACAGGATGACTCCTTGTTGCTACCCCGTCATTTGTCCATATCTACAAATAGTTTTCAGCCAGAAAAACAACATGAACCATTTAAAGACACCCAAGGAGAGATCGCCATCTCTTTGGATAATTCTTTATTTGTATATCCTGTCTGAGGCATAGTGTTCTCTTGTGGTGGTAAGTCAATGGAATAGACTTCAGCGGCAAGCTCAGGCCTCTGAAATGTTATAGCAAAAAGAAGTTAATAAATGCTCAGTGCAGGATCTAAGCATAGACTATTGGGTAATAGGATGCTGACATGCTTCTAGTCCCGAATTCCTTTGTTTTCTTTGTAATACTCTCACTTCTGCTGGTAATGAATTCTCAGAAAGAAGAACTGCAAAAGGACACCAATAAACCAGTTTTATTATTTGGTTAATACAATACAAGACATGCTAAGGTATTGCTTGTCGTACCGATGCTTGCAGTACTTGCTTTTCCTTTTGTTTCATCCCAATCCCATTTCAAAGCACTGAGGTTCAGCCAGCAGTAGTTACACAGCTGTTTGCTGGTAGATGGAGCCTCTAATTATGGGCAATGCCATGGGATTAATGTTTCTAATTTCAGCTGCTGAGTGGGTTTTCATTGGAGTCAAGAACCTTGGGTTTTTTCACTGATGTTTCTGGTCTAAACTCACTGCTGCTTCACGTGTTGCATTTATAAGTATGGTTGCTATATACCTTTAATTTCAAATGCCATCTTTAGGTGATAGTGGCGGAGAGTGCTATGGGGACAGATGGGAGAGCAGAGTGTGTCTGTGTGTCTGCAATGCCCTCCAGTGTGCAGTTTGCTTGTGTGCCTGTCACAGCCTGCGATGTAGCTGCATAGTGCCAAATACAGGCCACAGTGGCTGGATGGAAATAGGGCCATGGCAGTACTGCTCTTGGAGGATGTATAGTTGCACTGCCCTATGTGTTCACCTGACGGTGCGAGGAGCAGTCCTCTTGGAGGACCCTGCCTCTGAATGAGCAGAGGGACCATAAAAGATCTGGTGCCTCCTAACTTTTTAGACAAGTGAAGTTGGCTAGTGTGACTCCCTTCAGCAAGCACATTGCGATCAGATCTGACCATGTCTGTGATGTGCTCCACTTTCTAACTGCTCTGTGGGTGAGTTTGAAGAAAGCAGTGGAACATTTCAAAATAGTTTTGGGCTGCATGTAAAGAAAAGCTTTCTTAGCTTCACAAGAGTTGAGCACTCTCCACTGCTATTCAAGAACAAATTTTTACACTCGGTGTGCTTTTTTGTTTGTTTTTAAGTCCTGTCCCAGATACTATATTCCTTTTTTTTTTTTTTTTTTTTTGCTTATCTGCCAAAATAGAGTTGCTGATAGCGACCCTGCTGCTGTGGCAATTGCTTGTTCTTACCTTAGGAATGGATCACGATCTTTCAAACACCTGCCATCGAATTCCTAGCTGATTGTCAGGGCTGCCTGCCTGTATCACAACAGGACATAAGAGTGGGAGGAAGCTGGAGTTCACAGACAAGCAATTTTGCTCAACTTACAGGGTTTCATCTTTTCTTGCTTACCTTCATGTAACCTGGAAGTCACTGCATTCACTCAGTTACTCCCAGGGGACACCAGGTTAAAACCTCATTCCAAGTGAGTACTTTTTCTTTCCTCTTTATACTTCTGCTCCAGTGACCTGTGAAAGGAAGAGAAAACATACTTGGGGTAAAACAAGAAAAAGAAACAACTTCAGGGACTGTAAGATCATTTAGTCTGACCTCCCATGTATGGCAGGCTAATTTGTTTAAAGTTCCTGTGGGATGTCTGTTGCTACACAAAGCTATTTCTGGAACTACAACACAGATGCATCTGTTAGAACAAGCAAGGTGTAGAGAAAAAGAGATTTTTTTCTTGTTGAGAAGGAGCAATGGTTCATCCACCTGATGCCTCTCTCTGGTTCCAGTCTCATGCATTTCAGAGTCAGGAACACTTTCCCTCTATCACCCCTTCTCCCTAACCATGAGGCCAATGTGGCCCCACAACGCTAACTCTGCATTCTTGCCAGTCATAAACCCTGTAGCATCATTCGAGCCATCGTGGAAACATTGCAAGCGCGTTGAGTACAGTGTAGGCAATCCTATTTCACCAAGGGCTGAGGAAATAAAGGTATGCATAGGGGAACTAAGGGTTCACAGCTTACAGAGCTAGGAAGGACAACCCTAATCATCTAGTCTGAAACTAGGCTAAAGGTGTATCTTCAGAGCTAGCTGTCTTTGTCTAAAAGGCTGCAAGTGATGGTGGTTTCACTACTTCCCCTGATAAGCTGTTCCTGTCTTTCATTACTTTACTGCTGGGAAATTTTCCTTTATTTCAAGGTTGAATTTATCTAGCTTCAACTTTTATTCATTGGATCTTTGTCAGCCAGATTGGAAAGCTCCTCACGTGTATGTTACCCAAATGCAATTACCTACACAGTGTGATCAGGGTATGTCTACGCTTTCTCTTCAGTGAGCTGAATACATCGAGCTCCTTACCCGTCACGTCAGAAGGGTTGGGCTTTTTTGTTAAAGCCAGAGAATTCATTTGTGACACTCACTTGAACTCTGTCTAATGTCTTCAAATCCTCTTTAAAACGCAGACACCAGGACAGGATTCAGTAACCTAGTAGGGGTCTTGGCAGTGCTTCCCAGAGATGCTGGAATCCTTCATTATTTCTGCTTTATACTCTCCTCCCCCTCCCCGCCCCTTATTCAAGAATCTCATTAGTCCTTTTTGCTACAGCATTGCCCAGACAGCTTACATTGAAGTGATTATCTATAATAACCCCTAAATCCTTTTCTGAGCTCTGTTTTTCAAAGCAAAATCTTCCATTGTGTAAATATAAGCGACTGCCATTCTTGGATCTCAAACACTTGGTCTTACCAAAATACACTTTGTCAGGTTACAACTATTTACCTTGGTGGCTCGGGTCATCCTGTAATGATAACCCATCTATCTCTTAGTTTAATATGCCACACATTTTTATGTCACCTAAATATGTGACTATAGCATAGAGAAGCAAAAAAATTTGGATCAAGAAAAAGTCTCTCTGGCTTAAAAATGTCCCCGTTCAGTCGTATCTGTCTACCAACTGTATTTTAAGATCTGTCAGTGGCCTAGTTTTCAGTATAGAGTATGTTATGTGCTAATTCCATAGGAGGTGTGATTTGTCATATTTTACTCATCCTCACAAGTATCTTGGAGAAATTCAGGTGTTCATTAGCAACACATAAGCCCTTGCATTTTTGTCCTGGAAGCAAACACCATGATCCAGATTTCTTCCCTTCTAGTCAAATCAAATCAATCCCAAATTACTTGTTCTCATTTTCTATGCCTTTAGTAGGCAAAACCTGGGTTGTTTTTTTTTTTTTTTTCTCTGCAAAGGGTATGGGGTCAGTAGGAAAATGGAAAAGTTTTGCAACAGCCTGGTGGCTCTCCTGGGTGAGAGAAGGTGCGTGTTTGACTGCCATCAGGTTAAGGACAAATGGATTTGAGTCCCTCCACTCGCAGATGAGTGGTATGGCATAAAAGCATCTCTTTTGGCCATAACAGTGATTTCTTGCTCATTATATGAAGAGACAGACTTCAAGTTGCCTAGTCCCAGGTTTTGAATCCTTGCTGAAAACAGGCTGCAGGGAAGTGGCTTAATGTGGTACCAAAGGCCAAGCAGGCAGGATATGAAACAAAAAAAACCTCTTATCAGATTTATAGTCTGTTTAAGATGCTTTTCCTTACATTATGTGTGGATCCCACTTTTGGGGGAGAGCTTATGTACCAAACTCAGGCTTGGGGACTATCCTCCAGGAGCTGGATATATTGCATGTCTGTGCCAAGTATCTCAATATGTAGTCTCTTTGTAGATAAAGGGCTAACTCAGTAAATCAGCCCACTGTCTTGTCTCCATTAAGGTTTTTCTTTGTTAGCTATTTCAAGAAAGTTGAAACCTTCCCAGTGAAGGAAAGGCTGCAGAGCCCTCTGGGAAATACAGCATTTGATCCATACATCAGAGGTGCCATTGAATGTGATCGCTAGGACATGCTGCCGCTCAATGCACTGCTGGGCCAGAAGCATAACCGCAGAGTGCCGATCAGCTTTGAGGTTTGAACTGACTCTAGTTCAATAGTGAAAGAGCTGACAAATATTGCCATCAAAGCATTGGTTTTGTCTTCCCTCTGTTTGTTTAACGACATTTTTCCTGCCCCATCAGTAGTTAATAGCATCCTTAAGCTTCTGCTTGTACAGCTGCTTTTCAGCACAACAGTCTCTCATCTAATGTGATATAATTTGCTTGCAAAACTGCCTGTATTTGAATGATAGGTCAGCTTATGGAGAGAGAAATCAAGAATGCTGCCGTAGCACCTTCTTGTGTAGTTCAGTGGAACAAATCTTGGGGCACTGGATGCAAATTACTGAACATCATGATGGGAAAAAACCTGTTATTTCACTGTTCACCAAGAAAATTCAAACAGTGACTTCTCCAGCAATTAGAGCCTCCAACTGTTGTCTGCCAAAATACAGTTTGTTTTCACTGTCAAGATCTAAAGCATACTGAAAATTTAGCACTCTTGCTGTTAGGACTTGAAAGTTTGCTCTCTGCTTCCAATTACATAATTTTCTTTGCTGGTTTTCATATGTAAGTGAACTATTGCTTTCACCATTTCAGTCTTTTCTTAAAAAACAAGGTATATGTGTTTGTAGGCCATAAATGTGTGTCTCCCTACAGTCACATTCTTCTACTACCAGTTAGAGATAATTATTTTTAAAACTTGACTTATGATAGCACTGTATTAGGATATTAGACCTTGCTTTATAACTACACAATTATCTTTCAGATTCCCAAGAACAAACTGTTATTAAAAGGAAGCACATTTTCTACCATTAGGGACCTACTGAATTAAGTATTGTCCTCTGAATCATATTTCTAAACAGCGTTTAATCGGTTTACATTAATTTAAAACCTAGGTTAATTAAAATTAGATTCCTTTAAAGTAGGTAATTGAATCTGCATCTGAAATACTTCTCAACATGAAATCAACATTTAGGTGTAAATTCTTAGTTGTATTGACAATTTCTGTGGGCCAGGGTCTCAAAGGAAGTAGCAGCTCGCTTCAGCTGCCTTTGCCTCGTCTCTCTGGCATTTTTCAGGGGAGTCGTCTCTAACCAGTGTGCAAGAGACTGAGCCCTGGGCTTGTCTCCTGCTTCTTCCGAAATGAGGAAAATCTGTATCCCAGCACAGCGTCTTTACTCAGCCCCAGCTCTCCTGACAGTTCTATGATATGATATTGCATTCTGAACACAACTTGCTTTGAAAAATTTCATACATGGCTCACACAGGAAAAAATCCTGCCTGTAGAAATCCAAGGGTCTTAGAGTGTTAATAAAATAATTCTCAAGTCTTGCATGTACAATTTTAATTGTGTTCATAATTATTCAAACTTGAGATCTTAGAATTTTGTGCTTTCTGTTGCTGTTATTATTGGATCCTTTCTTCTTTTGATGATACACAAGAGATTACCTTACATTAGCGAATTTCCAAACAACACCTAAAATAGGTGTGTGAGCATGTCTGTTCACCATTTAAAAATTTTTATTATTTCACATAATCTTAATCATAGAATCAGAGGTCTTTTCCAACCTTAA
>NW_009190504.1:0-21224 GCF_000690835.1 Fulmarus glacialis
AGACCCTCAAGGAGACCCTAAAGGCTTTATTGCACATGTGTTTAGGATGATGTAATATTATAATTAGTTCTCGGAAATGTAATGAATATGTAAAAGAGAAACTTAAAATATGTATGAGAAGCATGGATATAAACAGAAAGGTGACTAGACCAGGTGTGCTTGATTTGTGGCAAGTCCACTGAGCACCCAGGCCTGAATAAAACAATCTCTCTCCTGAGCGTGTGGAATTGGTTTCTTGCACGCCGGGCACCAATCCGCTTTTCGGACAACAAGAACAGACCCCTATGTGTCTGGTCTTCTCACGAGCATTTCTAGGAACTGGGTAACACTGGCTGCATAACACAGCCTGGTCTAGCCCTGTTACCCAAAGAGCATTCTACTTCTAAATATTATTTCTGATCTGGTATGTCCACAAAGCGTCTGTGGGTCTTCACTATAACAGAATTAGCCAATAAAAATAGGTGTCAAGATTTTTCTTTTTTGTTCAAGTATGTTGTATCAATAAAAATAGTAAGTTATTGTTTTGGTCTAAAATTCTAATATATCAGGATTATATCTTTAATGTTACTTTTAGTGTTGTGCCATTAATTTACAGAACAGATAATTGTTTTCAGTATTGATGTGTGTTGTGAAATCTGGAAGAATTTAGATGTCTCTTGCTAGCATTCCATCTCTTTTTTGTTTTGCCACCAAGTTGATAATGTCTAAACTACAAACTTTCATTTATGCATTATGGTTACTTTGCGTTTTCTTTGTCCTACACCATTTCTGTTCTTGATCAGAAATACAGACTATCTTCCTCAAATATTGTAACAGTCTATGTAATCAATAAATAAGTGTTCTTTAGGAGTAGATTGATATGGTGTAGTCAAAAGCCATTGACAGTGATTGTTCCAGGTGTTTAAAAAAGCTAATAACAATCTAACCTGAAGTGGTTGAAATGGGAAGGGTTATGCTATGAAATTAATGTTATAAATTGGGCATACTATGGGATATACTTATATCTACCATTTCCTTGCAGCTTACATTAAAAAGGAAAAAATGCAGCTCCTGTTTAAGCAGTCTTTTGTGAAATTTTGATCTCTGAAATCTTGCAGGGAAGTGCTATCATAATAGGGTACTCTTCATAGTCACCTAGTAGTGCATAATCAGAGACAGTGGGGGAAGAACCTCCATAAATATTTGGACAATGATTACACTAAAGAATAGGCAATTATCTAGCAAGCCTTTTTCCATTTGAGGTTTTGGAGGCAATTTTTTCCAACTTATGATTTAAATTCCCCCAAAACAAAGCTCAGACTAATTCCGTTTATCTCCATGTCTATTTTATTCCAGGTAGAGTCCCTCAAAGATTTTCTCACACATACTTTTAGAGGAAACATAGTACTATTTATGTTTTAGTATTAAGAAACAAATACAGTCCTGTTGAAATATGTGGTTCAATGTATGAATCGCTTCTCAGGGAAAGTGCATCTTTTTCAGGTCAAAGACTTGAGTCCACTGTAAATAATCATAGAAGACTTATGGGAATGTTTTCATCATTGATTTTTGACATTCTGCTGAAATGTTTCACAGAAGAATGTACTATTTATGTTTGAGTTTTTCATCTATGCTTTGGAGTGAGAACATGGATTTCAGTTTCCTATGTTTTAATAATTTGCATGAAGATCTGTGTGTCCATTTAGAGTATATTAGTAAGGATCCTTAAGGGTCTTGTATAAGTAAATCTAGCAACAAAGGCAGGCAGAGAAATTGCGGGCATGTATGTCATGTTGGTTAAATCACGAGTACTGACTGTAACAACGCATTATGCAGAGTAATTTGATCTTGTGATTGTCAGCAAATTACACAACAGATTCATTTGTGAGCAAAAATAAGTTAGCCTTATGTAGTATCAATGGCCTTAAGTGGTGGTTAGTAGTAAATATAATTTATGTGAATATTAGATATGACTGTATGGTGAAAACTTGTTGGATTAATGCATTCTTAAGAGAAAAAAGTATTTCTAGAGCTTGGAGGTATTGGGTTGGATAACAACTATTTGAAGAAAACCAAAGCTTTTAGTACAAAAACATTAATCCAGTACAAGAACAATTGGGAATGAAAGACATAATGTCCTTGATTGTTTTGATGCTAATGATATACTCTGCACCTGGCTCATTCTGTCAGCACAGTATGTAATTCTCCTTAATTGAAGAGTAGTTTGTGTATCTATTTGATTTTTCTCTTTCTCTGCAGTCTGAATATAATAATTTGAGCATTTGTCTAATCACATCTTATGTGCCTAGACCATGTACTTTTATTTTGAGGTATAAAAAAATTATGTTTGTTCTGTCTTAGCCTGTATGTTTAGCTGAACTTTAAGGTCTGTCTCTCATGAATTTTCTTTAATGACTAGAAGTATGTTCTATTTCACATTCCTCAACCTCTACCCCACATAAAAGAAAAAAAAAAATTAGAAATATCAGAAAAAAAAAAAACCTGTGAAAATATATTCATCTTGGTCTCTGCAATGATTTCAGGACTTTTTCATTTAGTTGTTCTGTTGCTTTTACTCCTTTCAGTTAAATAATGTGCTAGACTCGTTGGTCCATGACCACATTCGTAAGTGAGATGTTCTGCAGCTTTGTGGAATGTTTGCCTGCCTTCATATCACTGACTCTACTGAAAATGCTTTTTATGCTGACAAATAAAAGAATAGAAGTTTTATTTAAATTACCAAACATACTGACTTAAAAGTTCAGGCAAACCTGTACTTGAAAGACAATTTTTGAAAACTTATTTTCCAGTTGCTACTGAAGCATAACACTGAATGTATGATATGTAGGTATTGGAACACAGTCTGTGCTATGCAAAATATTGGCAGATGCTGTTTTCGTAATATTTGGTGCTATTCCTTAAATACAAAATGCAATGCCTGCCGATTTCCTTGGAGCAGACTAGATTTTTTCCAGAACGCCTACATTATCTCATGCAGTAACTTGAATGTGGCTTTCTGTGAATTAACAGGGGGATCCAGTTTCAAGAAGTTTTGTTTTGAAGAGGAAATTTCAAATGATTTTGCTGTTATGTCAAGAGTGCAACTCACTTGAAAATAGTCTGTGTAACACCCAGTTTCTTGGAAGCTCTCCCACTTGTGGGGAGTAAAGCCATGTTTAATTTCATGGAAGAAAATCCCCTTTTCCTTCTCATGTCTATAGAACTTAAGCAGGCACTTAACATTTTTTTTCTGCAGAGCTGTTTATATCAATGACTGGTTTCTTTGCAAGATACAACAAAAACCTTCTAATGATTATTTCAGGACGTACCTTATAAATGCAAAAACGGATCACCCATTTCCTGCCCTTGGAAGGCTGTTCAGTCTCCAGTGTGTCATATTTCTGAGTTTATTACAGGCTGTTTTGCTTTCAGATAAGATTGTTCCTGAGGCAGTTAAGAACGGTAACTTAAATTAGTTAGCTTTTTTCCTTTCCCTTTGGGAAGAGGGTTGGAGTTAACTCAGCAGCTACAAAAAAAATCCCAACACTCCAGCTCCTTCTATTTCTTAATTTAAAGACAAACCTGTGCACTTTTGGAGAGGAGGATCCTTATGTCTTCTGTTCTTCATGATGGCAGTGAGTTGGGACTTTTTTCCTCAGGAACAGAGCCTTCTATCATGTCAATTGTAACAGGGGCTGCAATGCCCGTATTAGTCATGGATCACTTGCTGTGGCCATGAGCAGTCTGCTGGTCAGCTTGAGAAGGCACTACTTTAGCTGAAGCAATGCTAAGCAGGATGAAGAGATGCAAAGAAGGCTGCCAAAGATAGTAATTTGAAGTGTTTAACAAAAGAAAAGGGATTTTAAGGACAACAAATGTTGCAGAACACATGCTTTTTGTTTAAAGAAAGCAAGATAAAATTATTTGGAAAAAAATTATGAAATTAATTCTTCTAGCTCCCAAACTGTCAACCAGTTCTCTGCCTGACATGGATACTGGGAAGGAATGACACAGCAGGAGTGTTTGGTTTCCGGTTTTGCTCTCCCATTTTATCTGACTCTATATCCCTTATTTGTATGCTGCTTTATACTTTCTCTCTGTAAATGAGCAACTTCTTGTTCCCTCTTGATCTTTTGAATGAAGTGAGAATATTGCTGTGTTCCTACTTGGGACACATCCTCCTGTTTTCTGACAGCACCTATAATAAGCCAGAAAATAGTGGTCTGACCATGCAGAGTAAGTTCTAACTGTGGCTAGGAACATGTCAAACAGAAGCCTCCATTCGCCAAAATAGACGTGATGAAGGGAAGGAAATATTTCTTATTATTCAGAAAGATAAAAGTAAAAATGAATGTAAGTGTAAAATTGCCACTTAAGCAATATTGTCACATGAATACAAGTTTGCAAATGGAGAACACATGGACATTACAAAGTCATTAAATGATCCTGGGCAATTTTCTTATCTTATGGTCTGTTGTCAAGAATCTGATAGGTAAAGGGATATGTTTTGGAATTTGCCAGACATTGAGGAAGATATGAGAATAGCAGGCTCATTATACCCTGTGCTATACCAGTTGCAGAACACTTGTGTCCTTTTTTTAGCCAGTAGACTTTGTGGCTTCTACAATGCAACTTCATCCCAGTTCTGGAACAAGTTCTGTAGGAGTCCTGTTTATGTAGCCCTGTCTCTACTACTGAAAGTACAGGTGGAGTGTGTTGTAGACATGATGTGGGATGTCTGTTGGCAAGCTTCAGTGGCAGGTTTTGAACTACCTTATAGAATTTTCTCTGAAGTTTTCCTAAACCTAAATTGTCTGGCCCTGTGTTTATGAATCTTGAACTCAGCATAAATTCTAGATGGGTTGGGAAGTGATTTAATTACCTTTTAGCAGCCAGAGCAATGTTGAGCACTGGTTGGACAGTCTTATATAGACAACTATAGCTGCAGACTCAATGGCAGCCAAACCCTGATAACCCTCTAGTGTAGATGGAGCAAATGCCATCAGAACCTCCCAAATCCCATAAACTAATCAGACAAAATAACACTTCTGTATTGGAAATTCCGATGAAGTCAAAACCTGCTGAGCAGTATATGTGATTTGAATTGAATGGATGCAACTTCATCAGTGAAACTTGGAAATGGAGACCAAGACAAAGCTTTAATCTAACCATTAGTTTTCAGAAAACATTCCCCATGTGTATATTTTAAATGCTAATTTTAATCAGTATAAGAGACATCTAAACTAGTCATGGAGCTCCAGTCCTCCTGAGAGCAATAGGATTTACAGTGTAGCCTGTTGTCTGATGAGCCTCCTCAGCAGTCATATGAAGAGGTGCTTAAATGAGGCAGCTTGTGACTTTGAAAATGTTTCCAGCTGTTTCTTCAAATTTAAAATACTAAAGACTAAGTTTCTAAGTATTTGGGCATTTGTTGCTACAGAAATTTTTGTTTGCTTGTGTTACTGTATGTTGAGGGCACTGTAATGTAACTCCTGGTGAGATAAAAGTAAGAAAACCTAGGAGTGGGAACAGGAGTGTAAGGAAAATAACAAAACATTTGTCAACCATTACAATATGGGAGACACCAGTGTGTGTTACAGGAAAATAGGAAAAAGCATTGTTTGCTGACACACGCCTGTGAAGAAAGCATTCCCTTTATGTACTACCATTTTTATCTGCCTGTAACTGCTGTCAGCAGTCTGTATGGACTGAGGGGGCCACATTCAGTCACTGTTGAAGTGCTCAAGACAATACTATGTACTGAACACCTGAATTCAAAAATTCCTACAAGCACCTTAAGAGTATTAAACATCAGTGGGACCAAGGCAGGTGTAAGGTGTGATAATGTAAGCATTACCAATAGTTACATCTCTTGGGTGTCATTTGAGCCAGCTAATGAGTTAGCCACCACAGTTCTGCTGGGCAAGATTTCCAGTGACATCTAATGGTGAGATATGTGTTTTCTATAGATATCTTGAAGACCATTTTCCTTTTGTTAATTTTCTCTAGACTTGTCCTTCTGACAGGTTTAACTCTTCCCTTTTCAATCCACTTCTAAGATCTCTGGCAGAAGAAACAGGATTTGTTTATTACCTTAAAAAATATCAGTCTAATCTGAACTATTTTGCATTGTTTTTTGTTGCACTTTTCTTTTCAAGAGGGCAAACTGTAACAGTGCCCAGAAATAAAATATACAAAGTGGTACTGTTTATTCTTTCTTCCAATACATAACAAGTTTCTTAATACTAATTCATAATGATAATTTAGCATGTATAGTCATGGTCAAATTAATTCTGAACAAACCCCTTCAAGTATTGGTAGCAGTATAACTGCACTATTCTTATGCTATAGATGAACTGATATGATTGAGAGCTAGCTCAAAAACCTCTCTGATATGGTACTGTATTGTCAGCTCTTTGAATAATAGATTATTAAAAGATTGCAGGACTTGACTGTGTATAACATGGTAAAGCAGTGCAGATTTTAGACTGTAAACTAAACCTGATCTGTGGTGCTTTAGCTATGAGAAAGATGCAAAAGGCTTGAGTGTCATGTTAGAGTCCTATGTGCTATTTATCCAGTTCAGAATAGTCTCATTTGCCTATGCATGATGGTGCAGTGAGACCCTAAGCTACAATGGCATTCATAGAATCATAGAATAGTTTGAGTTGGAAGGGACCTTTAAAGGTCGTCTAGTCCAACCCCCCTACATTCATGCTGTAGGAAATGGGAAAATGGAGATGTATAGTTTCATTTAGAGCCAGAATTTACTGCTGTGTGAGTATAGCGCTTCTGAGGATGCCTAAAATCAGACAGCAATCTGTGTTTTTCAGGTAAGGGCTATTGTGATTTAAATACCCAACAGTATTCTGGAGATTTGCTCAGGAAAAGCTGATTTGCAAATGTTTGGTAGGAGTAGGCACAGCTGAAAAAAAGAAAATGAAAAAAGCAAGAAAAGGTGAATAAATTCAAGAAGGATAGAATGACTCAAAATGAAGACCTGAATAAAAATTTAAGTCCACTGTGATTGAAGAAACTTTGGAGACAATATACTTCAATTGAACTGGAAAGCATCATGAAGTTGTGCCAGCATTTCTTTGATTGGTGATGAGATCAGTTTCTCTTCAGAGGAAAATCAGATAAAATGTGAACAGTGGTAGTGTTTTTAATGAAACACTTTGACTAGTTTTTGTTTTGAACTCATATTTGTGTGTATGTGCAAATACACTATATAAGCAGAAAAGGGCATCAAAAATAAAATATTTCAGTCAAACTGAAATTCTAAAAATGGAATTTGTCCTCCACAACTTCAGTCATGTGTGGAACTTTAAAATGAAGTAAAAATTAATCTTTAACAGTGAAGATAAAGCCAGCTGAATGATTAGTAACAAGACAAGGGTCATACTGTGTCTGTTTTACCCAATATCCAGTCTTTGACAGGTGCCAACAACAGATGTTTGGAGAAGAGGCAGAATGAGTAAAGCATACAGTCATTTCCAATCTTTCCAGAGGAAACACTGACAGATTCTGGATATTTATGATTTAGGAGCTTCCCACTTTGTAGCTAGTCACTGCTTTGCGAAGGCGTAATAACAAGATGCTCTAAAATCTGAGTTTGTAAATTACTGTGAATTAGTTCAGATGGGTTTTGTTGGATCAATTCCTGCCTAGTGGAGGCTCAGTGCACAAGCATGTGTGTGAAATAAGCTTTCTATTTGCAAAAAATTACCCCCTTGGAGAGAGAAATATGAGAGAAATAATTTCAATTCCTTTTTTGTCCCCAAAACTAGCACTACTTTGAATCTTTGAGACAAAACTATTCCTTACAGGAAGGAGTAATAGCTTATTAGATTTATATATCTTCTTTATTCGCTGTTAGGAAAGATGATGTCTGACTGAACTGAAAATAGACCATTTGAAAACTTAAATTTTCCTTTATTCAGTCTGGGTGCAGATTAGCCATCAGCAAATATTAAATATTTAAATTGGGAACATCAGCTAACTGTGGGAAATTATCCAGAAAAAAAACATTACAGGGGAAACCTGAATACTGTTAAAAATTGGTAGAAGCTATGAGTTTTCTTCATTAACAAGCTTTCCTGAATCGACAGTTATAAGTATGTGAACTTTGATTACTAAAACAACAGAAATATCTGGTTTGAAATGTGTATTATATAAGTCCCAATTGGCATACAGTCCCTTTAGTCACATAAAATTTCATCAATTTAAATGTGTTTACTTACTGCCATTTATGTCCCAGGTACTCTGGCAAAATTTTGGGAAAGTTAAGACACTTTTATTTAACTGAAAATATGGAAATGTCCATTTATTTCTAGAATCAGAATTCTACAGGTTCAGTTGTGTGCCAACAGACCACCAAAACCTTCCCTACTGTAGGGAAGTAGTTAATTAAGAATTACTTTAATTGGCAGGAATATTCTGAGGTACTTCAGCTCACCTGCCTAGAACTTGGGGAACAATGAGAGTTGCTCAGAATTATTAGTTATGTTATAAAATAAAACAATATTTTTTATTCTTTCATTTAGTTAACCACCACCTGGTTTTAGCTTTCATGCTCTTAAAGAAGTCACTGGCTTACATTTAGTGTTTTCTTCTCTATTCCTACGTTATTATATGTTGGTTCTTAACAATTGATTATTAACACATTACAGATTATGTTAAGATTGAATTTAAATGATCATACACTGCCGATGTATCTGAAAATCCTATAAGAATTTAATTTCATACCTAATCAATATGCATTTTCTCTGACTCATTTCTTTTTTATATTTAATGTGGATGTTAGAGGCCTTCTGGTTTATTTTTAAAACCAATTGCTTTTACATAGTTTTATCTGGGGCAGGAGACACTATACTTTGGATTTTAATGAATCCTCAGACCAGTTTTTAACACCCTGACTTTTGTTCTGCCTTAATCAATTACCTTTTTTATCATTACTTTTTTCCCCATCCTCCTACCCTCTGCCCCCTCATCATGATACACTCAAACACATGGGTTTTCCTAATTACAGAACCATTTGTTTCCAAAACCTATGATCACCTCTCTGGGATACTGTAATATTAAACTGAATGTTTTCTAAAGCTTTTATAAGGAGTTTCATTTGAAACATGCCTATAAATCATGGACTGCAGTGGTTTGGAAATACATCCAAAAGTACCCACCAATTGCAGGATTTTTAATTTAAAAGATGCAATTAGAGTGGAGTTAATGATGGTGCTGTCCTAGGAGGACTGGGTGAGTAGTTGATGTCAACAAAATCACTCCAGTGCAGATAGAGGAATGTTTTTGCTTCATTAGCTGTGGTGAAAGGCAAGTTCAAGGCACAGAAAAGGGTCCCAGGAAAAAGGGAGGTTATGTAGGAGATGGATCTGTATGGTGAGGTTGGCCATAGTTTGTACTCACTGTTAACCCTAATGCTACAGTGAAATTATACCATTTTTTCTTCTGTATGACAGCTTTACTGCACCTTGCAGTCTAATATGGGTTAAGGTGTCTTAATGTCTCTCCTACTGATCTTTGCTAGGCATTGTAGTAAAACAATTCATGTTTCTTGGATGTGATGTATAGAAAAATGTGCAGATCAAACCTTACTACTTTCTGTGATAATTTTGCTATTTATTTAATGTTGCAGAAAGCTTAGCTTGCACAATTTTCCTTTCAAGTAAAAAACCTAACAATCTAAAATTTGTTGTTTTTTTCAAAATTTGTGTGTTTTACAGTTCCTTTATTATCGTGGTAATGGAAATACATGTCATGAGTGGCAATATAGAAAACAGCTAACAAAATTGCTGCTGATGGGTGTCTGTGAAATGGTTTCAAACACAAAGTAATTTTGAGTCCAAACCAAGCCTTGTATTTGCTTGTGTTCAATAATGATGGTTAAATTCCAGTCTTGTTTATCTTGGAGTGTTTGAAAATGTTATTCAAATGCAGAAGCTGCTTTCTTCAGAATCTAAAACTTTAAATCAGAAATACTGTGAGATTTTGAAAATGTGTTAATGCATTTCACTTTGCAAAATTCTGGAATTTTGTTTTGCTGCTATGAATTTATTTTAATTGGGTGTGATATGTTAACATGTACTATGTTAGAGTGAAATAATTGAAAGTAGTGAAAGCATTTCATTATTTAAAAAAATAGACCATAGTACTGATAAAAACATTTTCTCACCTTTTCAGCATCTCATTTTGCTGTGCATAGCATGCTGGGGGGATTCAGTGGCAGTGGGGGTATGGTGATACTTATCAAATGGTGCTGACTGTAGCTGTCTTATTAATTAAGTCATAGTAATGAAACTATTTTGGTTTTAGGCAATGCTAAGCAAAGTGTAAGACTATAACAATTGATAATTCCAAATGTTCGGTTTGTTGTTCCGAATGAAAACTGTCTAAGAGATTATATGTATATTTGAATCTTTTATGGAAAAGTTAAAAATGTTTTACTCAGAGGAGCAGCAATAATTTTATTGATTTTTGTAAAACACAACTTCTAAGGATATTTCTCCAGCTCTGAGGCTGTATTTCTTAAAGAACAATCAGTGTAATCAGTCCTACAGATACAGCTACTAGCATTATTGTTTCTCAGTGTTAAGTTTATGTATGTGTTGCAGTTTCCCTCTTCCTTTATATTCTGTATGGCAGACTGTTGTTATGCAGTCTGAATATGTGTGAAAGAGGGCAGTACATGCCGAGTACTACATTTCTTCATAATTTTGAATAATTAGTGCTCATTTATTAAGCAGGCACTGCTGCAATTGAAGCCCATGGCAAGAGGAATGAGCTTCATGGGTGATGGGTGAATGCTTAGTACTATGAAATGAAAATGTTTAATTCACTTCTATTACTTTTTCATTTACTTTCAGAAGAACTAGTATAAAATAGAACTGAAAAATTATTCAGTTTGGATTGTCTATGATCAGATCTGATTCTAGGATTAATTAACTCAATTGCCTGCAGTTTTCCCTTACCTATTTTATTGATACTGACTGAAGAATACTGACACTCAGTTTCAATTATACATACAAGTTAATCAGCACAAGTGCTGGTAAGATCAGACACTTTGTCTAGGTGTAGAATACATAATTACTCACTTTGATGTGATGTTAATCTTCTATTTTTGGAAGGGGCAAAGATTAGTATAAGGGAGGAGGTACATTTTGAGTGAAAGACACTTCATGTACTTTTTTCTCTCCTTTTCCTGCCCTATTTTTGTCCTTTCTCCTCAGATTCCAGGCCATTTCCTAGGTACTTTTTTTTCTGCAACAACTGTCAAACTTAACAAATTTGGATAGCCTGTGTTATATAGTAAAATCTGTTATTTTAATCTCTTTGTGTTGTGTGTGTTATCATATAGCTGCCTGTTCAGAGGACAATTTATAAGTTTCACTTTCATTATCAAATGATTTCTAAAAACACAGGAAGATTTGGCTGGCTTATATGTGCTCTGCTGCTTTATCACTCTAATATTGATTATTCCATGAGCTTTAATGATATAAGTAATTCACTACATGCTCTAAAATACTGAAGAAGTGCCAAGAATATGAAGTGAGTCTGATTCTTACCAGTTCCTCAGCTTTTCCATTCTGAATAAGTGTGGAGCTAGTAATTTCTTCAAATGTGCAAATAGGATGAGAAAAGTGTAGGGTTTTTTCTTAAGTTATGGGCAAAGGAAACCTCCTACATCATACGTATTTCTTCTATAGCATTAGACAGTGTTCTGGCTAACTTTAAATTTCTGCTTGCTGGCTTCAATAAGCATTCTGTTAATTTTAAAAAACTGACTAACGTATTAAGGAACTTCTTGTAAAATAAAGTACATCAGCACTGTTTCAAAGCATCTTACAATGTGTTATTTTGTTAAGTTACTCAAAAGGTTAAGTTAATATGAGTAATTATTGTTTGCAGGATAGCTAGGTTGTTTGCTGGTTAACTTAACCACTATACTGAGAAGCATTTTATTGACTTTTTTGTTAATGCTACCTAACATCTTCCCAGTTATTTTCACGAAACAACTCTTCTGATGCAGCTGTTCTGTGCCTCGTTGCTAGCATAGCAACTCTCAAATCGGCCTAAATTGGTCAGGAAAAATTTGTCTGAGGTAATAGTAATGTTTTTATGATATATATAGTCTGCATGTAACTTTGTCATCTTGCTGGACTCATTTCCATTACACTGGAAAGTTTTGTCTTATCAAGCCGTCATCCTCATCCTGACTGAAAGCTTGCTCTAGAATCACTATCGTTTTTAAACCTTACAGTTTCAGCACTCAGCAATATAGTGTTGCAAATCTTAATAACAAAGATTTGGAGCAAGTACAGAGACTCAGGAAAGTACCTGTCTCTCTGTCATAATTATTTTATGCTGCAACATCTATGGTTGAAATGTTAATAAAAATATTACTTCAGGTGTATTCAAGTGTATTCAACTTGTTCCTTAGCAATTTTGCATATTTTAGTTTTTTACTAAAAAAAACCCCTCTAAATGCACTGGCTGTAATGTTGCTTTACAAATGACCTCTTTCAATCATGACTTAATTTTATTCCTAGTTTAGTTTCACTTCATGTGGAAAAATTGGATTTAAACTCTGAAAATGCTGCTGTCATTTTCTCACTTCTCACTCGCATTCAATTTGATGTTTTCAGGACATGATGGGAAAGGAATGTGCCTGTTTAAAATGGCTTGTTTCATGTCACAATAAATCCATTTCAGTCTTCATCTGTATGATTCCCCAATCTTTAAAACTGCTTATGCTATTTTATAATGCTTCCTCCTTTTATCTTTCAAGGAGGTCCTTGGCACATAAAGAAGGTTGATTTCTCTACCTGCGTATATAATGGCTGAAGTGCATAATTTTGTTGTAGGAAACTTTGAATACTCAAAGGTGGAGCTCTTTTAGCACTTATATAACTTGTAGCTTTGTACTGAAATGTACTAATATTGGTTACTGCATTTCTACTGCAGGAAGAATAGAGGGGCTGTGCATAAACATCTTCAGCAGTTTCAGGGCAGGAGTTTAGCTTCTAGACAGACCCTGCAGTTTTCACAGCAACTGCAGGAGCAGTTTGATCACGCACTGAGAACAGTTATGTCCTACAGTTTTTGATGAATCTTTATCTGCTGCTACTTGTACCTGCTCTATCCTGTCTGTCTCTTCACATCAGCATTGCCCCAGTTCTCAAATCTTTCATTACAGCAAGTATTTGGCCTCTCAAAGCTGCCTGGAAAGTGTGAAAGAGGAATTATTTAGTGAATTTTCTTTGGCCAGGAGATGCAGTACCAGTAGTGCCTAAGTTTGGAGTGGCAGAGTTGGTGCAGCTCCCCTTCAGGGAGCTCCTATTTGTTCTCCAAATGCAGAGGGAAACAGTCCTGGGACCTGAGCTTGCAGGGGGCAAGTTTCTAGCAATTGGTTGGAGAACTGTCTGGGATTTTCAGTTGGTTGGACCAGGTTGTGTTGAACTGCGTCTGGTTCAACTGCTGCTATTCATAGATCTAGTCTTTAAAGTAATTTCTATAGAAGCTGTAGTAGGATTTTGTAACAATGTGGAAAAATCTATAATGAAGAACCTCTAGCCAAATGGAGGTTTGAAGACAAAATGGGAATAGATTACTATGTTGAACCTTAACTCTCATGAGAAATACAGGAAATGCATCATTAAACACTCTACAGTAAGAAAAACAACAGAAAAATAACAGGCACATAGTCTGACTCTCAGAGGTGCTCAACGCTTCCATCAGTCACTGTCAGAAAATCCTGCAGCTGCTTGGCATATCCAAAATTGAAGCCACCAGAGGCAGTAGAAAATGGACACATTTTTGGTAGACGGGCTTAGGCCTAATTTTCAAAAAATCAAAGAACATGAAATATAATAACCAGTCCTGTGTTCTGCTATCTGCTGCATGTAAAATGCCTGGCATATTGCTATATGAAGGCTGCAAGTATGTGTGCTTTCAGTGCTTACAAATTTAAGGGAACAACATTCCTTTGGTAAGTTTACCATGTACAACAGTATCACTTCATGAGTTGGAAATGAAGTTGATCTGTCTTCCCTCAAGTGTAGGAAAAGCAAAATGAGACTCTTCAGAAACAGGCTAAAGCAAACTAAATGAAAGCAATAGCATCACAATTTACATGGTCAAAGAAGAAAAGATGGAAAGCAGCAAACAGCATAGGTGTGTTGCTAGATTTTTCTTGCCTGTACAAAAGTTGTTTTTTCACTGCAAAAATGGCATTTTAGGGCATTGGTAAGTTGGACGCAATAAAACTGAGAAGTGCAATCAAAATTAAATATTTTATATCATTGCAGAATAAAAAGCTAGTAAGAAATATATTTTATGTGGAAGGAAGATACTGATTTCACCACTATTGCCTCAAGACTGTTTATCCTGTTCTCTCCATTTCTGGGAACAGTGCAAAAAAGACAGGACTTCTTTGATGTAAATGATAAATGAGTTAAGAAGATGAATTAATGTAAGTTCTAATTCACACAACTGCTGTAGATTATTCTGTAGAAAATGCTTTTGTATCAGAAGTGCAAATAGCTGTATTTTCACATGGGATTTTGTTAAACTCAATTCACCTGTGTAAGGATAAGCCAAAAGATTATTTAGACTTTACTCCTATTAGGGCCTTCATGTGTTTCTGCAATATATAGAATGTCTTCGAAGACATATTTTGCAACTCGAACTGAGCTCAGAGTGAATAAGAAGTTAGTTTTCAAATAAATCCAGGAATCATTCATCAATAGAATCCATCACCTAAGAGATCTAATAAAATTGGAGGAAGAGAAAGGTGTCAGTATACTGAGTACTGATCAGAAAGACAAAGCAGCGCAAAAGTACACAGAAAGTGGGCTACAATGTTGTTGCAAAACTTAGTCCTTTTACCCATCGGAGGGGATACTAGGCCTCTTCCATGCATATGGGTCGAGCATAAGCAAACATCTTTGTACAGCTTCACGCAGAGCAACCAGGGAGGCTGGAGAGGTTAGGCAGTCGTTCTGAAAGGTCCTGACTATATTGTTGCATGCGGTTGCTTAGAGCTATCCAACAAGTGAAAGCATTGGCAAGTACCTTTATGTTTATATGCATTGGTCTGCTTCCATGTGGGTTCTGTAAAAGACAAACACTGAAATCTTTTGATTACAGAAAAGGTGATTATAGGAAGACAAGGGGAGCACACTGAGCTTGAAAACAGAGATGAAGGCATTTATTTTTTCAGTCAGCTTGACCTGATAATGGAAATGTTCATGTAATATTAATCAGGATAGTAGCTTCTGCTAATAGATTAGAAATGTACCTCTGAGGAACATTTAGTAATACTAAAGATCTTTTTTAAAAAAGAAGAAAATAAGCATTAAATCCTTTCCTTATGAAAACAAATATTTTTCAATTGCCTTTCTCTGATAGCTTTTAAAATTTTACAGTAACTTCTTAGAAAACTTGGCTTTTATAAATGTGACAAATTAGAATGACATTTGGTGCTGTTACATTGCTGGTATTTATTGTTCCAGTACAGTAATTTCACCAAATACTCATTTTAATCAGCATGGACATATATGAAAAGAAAAAAAATCTGGAGGAAATGAATAGTGATGCGTAGCACATCACCCGTATTTTAATTCTTATGTATGCAGGCCCAGATTTACACTTAAAATATTATTTGACGTTAAAATGGAATTGCTTTCAATTGCCTTAATGTATTAAGCTGTTTTTCTGTGGTCATAAGTTTACTGATGTCATATTTTGTGATGATATGTTGTACTTGTCTAGCAAAATTAGGATTTGAATGGCTGAATAGTTCACTTCTATTAAAGTCAGTTTGGTTTGCCAGGTCCATAATTACTGTCTGTTTGCAAACAGTTGTAACTAAGTTAAACTTTTTAATCTTTATGACTGGAACAGGCAATGCATGTTAAATCTTTGGAAGGCAATATTAGCCAAAACGCATTTGGCTGATGACTGAATTTTATTTTTACCTCTCACTTTTTCAGCTGAAATGTTCTATTTAGCTAATGCTGTAGTACTATTTCAGGCAGAAAAAAAGCTAGCATGTCAAATTCTGTTATGGGGCTGCTTATGCCTAACTTAGGCAACCTTTACAAAGTTTGTATTATATATGAATATAAATTCCATATTTTATATAGTATTTTACATGAAGACTGTTTTCAGCAAAAATTACCTTCATGTGTACACTTTGAATGTAAAATCAATTGGAAGAAACTGTGATTGCCCATGAAAAAGAAATGCAGTCAATATTTGCAAAATGTGTTTGAACTTTAATAGGTTTAGACTTAACCATCTGCAATTTTACAGTCAGGCTTCCTCCCTCTGAAAGGACTGAAATGTTTTTATCAGTAGGTTTCACAATTTCATCCTATATGCTTAGAAGTCAACTTCCATTTCCTGGAAATGCTTAATACTGTTAATACATCTCAGCATATAAATGTTTTACCATCTTGAGAATACATTGACTGTTGTTGTCCCTTTGGGATTGCATGCTGCTGCATATATTTATCATATATGTTTATCATATATATTTCACTTGCCTGCATACTTCCTTTGTAGGCTAAATCTACTTGTCCTGCGAGCACATGTACTCTACCAACAACTGTTAGTGGAAGAATGGGACTCGCTCCTGTTTTAACACCTGGTCCCCTGTAAAAGATAGCTAACTCAGATCTGCCAGCTTGAACTGTTTGTGTAACTCTTTACTTCACGCAAAAGAAGCTAGTTTAAAGTCTATAACAGCAGGTCTTTGCTCCAGGTTCATTTTGACTGAAATAAAAGAAAGAACATTTTTAAGATACTATTACAGATATCTAGCCCAGAGAGGGTGATGCTTGCACAGGTAGTATGGATGGAGACATTTTGCTTTCAGCTTTAGAAAGTATTCTCTTCAGAGCAAGTGTGAGCAAGCAGCAACTATTTGAAGTCTTTCAGCGAATGCCTTACACAAAAAGGAAACTTAAGTAAAGCTATGACTGACAGAGTGTTATGTCAGTCATGTTTAAGCATTCCCCACTGACATCAATATGGAGTTCTTCACAAATATTAATGTCATAATCTCACTTTAAAACAAACACGCAGGCCATGAGTCCAAACATATATTAAATGTTAATGTTCTGATAAAAAGTTATCTTGCTAAAAATTATTTATAGGCAAATAAGATGTGTTGAAAGCATAACACTTTTAATGCACTCAGAGGATTGGAACAGTTTATAATACTGTTCCTGCAGAGAAAAAAATACAAAATAGAATTATTATAACTAATGTGCCGATAAATTTGTATGACAAAGATTGTCCCCAACAGTAGGTATAAAGAAAATTCATCCATAAGAATGTAAAGACTTTCTGTTACTTCAGTGGATTAAGTACAGATTTTGATGTATCTTTATTTTCATTTGTTTTGTATTAATGAAGACAGTGTAAGGGGACACAGGAGAATAATATAAATGATGTGTGATGTCTTTTTTGGCCTGGGAAGATTAAGTGTAGAAGAAATACTACACAGTGTAGTTTTGACTACAGGATAGTTTAGACAAATACTGTTGATTGCAATATTATATTAAATGGCTTTTGAAACTGGATAAGATTGGACAAGTTGGAATAACGTTTGAATTGCTGGTGCAGATTTTCATCTTTAACTTACGATTCTTGTCATAAGTATATCTTTCATTTGTCTAGCTCTGTGATTCTCTTAGGTTCTTGGTTCCACAAAATAGGATCTCATTTGATAGCAGTGTAGTATTTTATTATTCAAAACTAGAAGATTTAAAACCAGGAACAAAAAATTATAGACTTTATAACTTCCATGCATCACTATTGACTGAGATGGTCTTCCTGTAACCTGGTAAAATATGATCATAGAATACTCTGCATTGGAAGGGACCTTTAAAGATCATCTAGTCCAACCCCCCTGCTGTGGGCAGGGACACCTGAAATTAGATCAGATTGCTCAGAGCCCCGTCCAACCTGACCTTGACTGTTTCCAGGGATGGGGCATCTACCACCTCTCTGGGCAACTTGTTCCAGTGCTTCACCACACTCATTGTAAAATATTTCTTCCTTATATCTAGTCTAAATCTACCCTCTTTTAGTTTAAAACCATTCCCCCTTGTCCTGTTGCAACAGGCCCTGCTAAAAAGTCTGTCCCCATCTTTCTTATAAGCCCCCTTTAAGTACTGAAAGGCTGCAATAAGGTGTCCCCAAAGCCTTCTCTTCTCCAAGGCTTCATAATGGGAGCACTGATTCATGCCAATATTCTGGCTTCTCCATTTAATTGCACTGTCAAACACACCCAGTGTTATGACTTTCACAGAAGACATACCCGAGTCAGTTAGGAAATAATCTATAGAAATCCCTCCATAGAACTGTGCTGCATTATCTGTCCAAATGCTGTGCCTAAATACAAAATAATTAATATTTAAAAATAAGCTATACAAAAAAAGAGCCACATGAAAATGTTCATCTTGTAACATTGGATGTTAGAAGAAAAATTTGCCAGAAAATGTAATTAGTATTTAAACTTTAGATGGTCATGACTGGAAATTGGGAAATTGCACATACTATCTTTCAGAATGTTTTTTTTTTTTTAATTTTCTGTTTTCAGAGAACTATAAGCAAGCATTTGGGGGAGAAAAGAAAGATTATGTTCTTTCTCTTTAGATTTGGAATACTATGTAAAGGGAGGATTTGATAGGCATATAGATTAAAACATGTCAGATTAAAAATTCTTGTGTGGATTTCTTTACAAATTGTTAAAATGTTCAGGTCTAGCTGTGCTGCTCCAAAAACTAGCAAAATGGATTGTTCAGTACGTGATTGCTTATTTTATATAATCCTTGAGTTTTCATTCCTAGTGTTTCTCAAGTACATTGGTAATATCTAGAGATGTTAAGATAATTATTTTTCCAAAATCTTTAAATCAAAAAATCTTGAATAATGTTTGTGATGACAGATGAAATTTTTTCCATTAAAACGTAACTGTGACTTCAGGAACAGCTATTAGCAGAAGGAGATGCATAGGTTTTGGCTCTTTTTTGGTAAACACTGAGCCTTGGTTTTCTTTCCTTTTGCATTGTGTGAAAGGAGGAGTAATAGTGAGCTGCTGTTGATCTGTATTAGCATTGTCAAAACATGCTGTGCTCCATCACAGCTGTGTTTTCCATAAGACAGAATACAATTACCAGGTTCCTTTCTTTTGCCAGCCAACCTGTCTACCACCTGCTGAAGTGAATTAAAGCAAGTGTAGTGAGAACTGAATTAGCTTTGCATCCACCTTCTGTTCTGCTAGTGACTGGATGTTATCATCAAGGTCATGTAGCGCCTGCTGGATTTTTAGAATCAGTTTGCTAATAGGAAAGTTAGACACAAGTGTTCAACTGCTCGTTGTGCCTCTGGGAAAAAGAATTTCAGTGATTTTTAGGCTCATTTTCATATGGTTTCATTTGAAACGTAGATAACTCCCAATCCATCAATGCTGATAGACTGACTGTTCCTTCATACCATGTATTAAAAGATATTAATATATGTAGGACTGATTCAAATCTATTCAGTAATTAATGGTTTCCCTTTGTAAAACTTGTTTTCTGCATTTGTTAAAGAACATGGTTTTGAATCTCATGACTTGAAATTAATTTGTGAAAATCAATTAAGTGAAATCCTAGGTCTGTTGACAAAACTTGCATTTAATTCTGAGGCCAGCATTTTCTTTCTTTAGCACTGAATCTTCCCTGTTCTTGTAAGCTTTCATTGAACTTTATATATTTCAATAGGAGACAAAAAAGCATCATGGAAGTTAAATATTATTGGAGTTATCTTTACATTTTGGAGGAAATAGGTCTGTGTGTTTTCATTTATTGGGTGGGAATCAGATTCTATCTTTCAAATCTCTTTTGTGAATTGTGCAATAACTTGTTTCAGGGAAGATTTAAACATGCTTATGTATTTTCCCTCACTCATGAGTAATCTAATGTTTCTCAACGGCTGACAAAAAAAGCTTCTACCTAGCAGTTGGCATTTCAGAATACAGCTTTTACTTTCAAGGTATAGAATACATTATTTTTTCTTATCTCTTATTTTTACAAGAAAATTGGAGGATACCCCCTAAAGCATCTAACCTGTGGAGGAAACTGTCTTACCTAACTCTTTGGGGGCAAATCAACATGCATACTTATGTCCAAATTTAGACAATTATAGATGTCATTGAGCATACCATTGAAATTAATGTACTAACTGAATTAGTGAAAGTGTGCTGGGTCTGTCCCTGAATTTCTCGATTTCTTTCTGCGGCCCTGGGTGAGTGAGAACAAATTAAAGAACTCATTAAAATGTACTGCAAAGAGCAGTCAATAATATGCAGGTTCTCAATGGCTACATGAGTTTAAAAAATAATTTTTAAAAAAAAATTGCCATTTATGTTCATCTTGGGCCTTTTTGCTGTAATTGAAGATTGGTTGTGGCTCTTCCATAGGCTCTAAAGCTTTCTGAAGCTCATGAATTAACTTCTCATAAGTAAAATATTCTTTCGGTTTCCAGTCATGTTCAATGCTTACACACATTTACTATCGCTACACATTTTATCTATTGGTGTTGATGGGTCAGAGCACAATTAAGCTTGCCTTTCTAGCAATTTTTGTGGAACCTGAACTCAGCCTAGCCTATCATGCTGTTAAGGCCCATTCAGGTGATCAGGTCATAAGCACTGGTGCTGGGGACTGACAAATTAAGAATGATACATAGATATATTAAAAGCAGATCTACTTCTAACCACCTACCTTGAGAGAGAAAAAAGGCCAAGAGTAAGATGTGTTATTATCATGGTGGAATTGCAAGTGATGTCATAGCATGTCTGGAGGAATGAGATGCCTATAAGCAGCTGTGCCTATGAATTGAAAGCATGTCAAGTTTCCTCAGCTGTTGTCATTATAAAGAGCTCAGTCAGTATGAATTAATAAAAACATTTATCTTTTATTCTATGCAATGCTCAGTGTTAACCATTACTGAGATTAAGAGGAAAATTAATAAGTGAAGAAAGTTCATGGTAAATTGTGTCCTGGTTCTGGCTGGGACAGAGTTAACTTTCTTCCCAGTAGCTTGGGGGGTGTGCTGTCTTTTGGGTTTGCTATGAAAGGAGCGTTGATGGCCCATTGATGCTTTGGTTGTTGCTGGGCGATGCTTGCACCAGAGGGGCGGGAGCACAGCTGGGGTGGTAGACCCAGCTGGCCAAT
>NW_009190505.1:0-6679 GCF_000690835.1 Fulmarus glacialis
CCTTAATGATTCTATGATTCTAACTTTGATCTCAATTCTGTTTGGTATGGTGAATCCTGCGCTCTGTCTGCCTTTATACAGAAAGTTTTTCTGTCAGAAGCATTAACTGTTTGGCGAAACGAAGAGCCTTTGTGTTCTCTTAAGATCAGCCTTACGGTGATTTGTGTAACTTAAGGTTGCTGCTGTCTTCCCCTCACCCTGATGGCACTGGGTGGGTCTGCAGTGGTCTGAAATGCATTGCAGTGCCTGAGACCCTGCTGCGTAACACGGCTCAGGATGCAAACGGAAACTTGCTTTGTGGCAAGAGCACACCAAGGGCTCCTGCCCCGGTGTGCTGGTGTGCCGGCGGGATTCCTGCTTGGGTGCAAGGTAAGTGGCTGAAGAGACAAAAGGATCAGTCTGAGCATTTCAGCGTTCTAATTCAGTCTCGTCCGGAGAAGCGGCATCTGGGGAAATCCTAGTTGTCCATTTTAAAATCTAGTGAACAGGCCAGTTACTTGCTCAAACCAATCCCTTGGTTATGGGCAGGATCACAGCGGTCTCCTGCTGCCTGTTCCTCAGCCCTGGTGCACAGTCGCTGTACTCTGGCCACCAGCACCTTGAGCGGGGGGCCCGAGTCCAGCCCCTCCCAGCTCTCCCCTCCTGACTACCTGTCAGCACCCCCTTGCGCAGGGAAGGTGCACTCAGGGCCACATTAAAAAAAAACACCCTTGATTTGCAAGAAGTCCCTTGATTTCAATGGACTATTGATGATAATAGTAAAAGGGAAAGAATCTGACATGAGGTGTGATAATTGCTCTCCAGTCAAGCATCACTCCTCATTCTGGAGGCATTCAGAGACTGAAAAGGCCCAAGCGAGATTTTAGGTGAAATACCTATAAAATAGTGGACCAGATTTTGAGAATGAAGGTTTGAAAGACGGTATTTTTAGATGCTTTGGTCTTCACTGAGGCAAGGCTGGAAGGCGCTGGAAGGGGAGGCAGGCAGACATTAGAAAGAGCACGAGCAACAAAAGGAAGGAGGTGCCTGAAGGCTCTCTCAGGTGACGGCTACGGTGCTACAGATTGTTCTTTGCTTTGCTTTTTTGTCTGCCTGGTTGCTACCTCGCAGCCCTGATGTGGATTTTAATGCCAGATCTTCTCGGTAACTTAGGGACAGCCCTATGTAATACAGGAGCCCACAAAGCCGTTGGCTTTTGACGATGTTTCTCATTTTGTTTGTTTAGAGCTCGTCTCCCCTTCTGACAGGTGGAGTGCATGGGCTCCCTGAGCAATATGATCTATTACTATCTTTTCTGAATTATAAAAGTGAGTAGGTATCTCGTTAACTTGTCTGACCATTTAATTGCAGTGCTACTAACTGAAGCATTTGATGTCATCTAAAATGATTTTAAATAATTTTAAAAATATACCTCTCCTCCCACAATACAAACTTTGATGTGCCAGTCTGTACCCAGAAATAATGAATACTTACTTACTTTTCCAGATTTCAAGTCTTTGAGACAAACATCTGGCAAACTGAAAGTTGCTCTAAAAAAGACAGATTCAGAAGCAACCTTCAGAATATAGCCTGACCCCTCTAAAGACCGTCAAATGATCCACTGCACATCACACTTGTTCTGCACCTTTTTTCCTGAAGCTGCGTGGTTAAAAGTGATTTCAGAGAAAGGTCAAGCAATGGGATTTTGTCATTTGTCTAACAGCTCTGTGTCTATGCTAAAAAAAAAAAAAACCAACAGCTAGAGAGGAAGTTTGGGAGGCTCAATGCAGTTGCAAGATCATTTCTAGCACTTTCAGACTCAGACAGCACTGCTGCTTCTGGGAGGAAAAAAAATAGTGTTTTATCAGTTTTGTCCATTTGTGTTTACACCGGGGTGTTTCTTTTTCCTTTGGGATTACATCCTTGGCATTGATAGCAGCTAGGAGTCTGAGTTGTTCCTGCAGTGCTGTTGAAAGGTTAGTGTGATTGTTGCCAGCTTCACTGAGGAGGAGTATGTGGATGCAGAAAGCTCTAGTGCAGCAAAGAACAGAGCAGGATCCTTTCAGTCTGGCAGTGGTAAGATTATAAAAAATTGTGGCAAAAAAGAGGCCTGATTCTTCATTCAGCACCTTTTTTGTGGGAATGGGAATGTACATAAAAGAGAACTATTACATATTGCTTTTTCTTTTTTAAAGGAACTTCTTTGGTATTGCGTTTCAAAAAGTAATTTTCTCCCATGTAATTATTAATATTGTGTTGCTGGGCTTCTTAAAATGGCCAGGCATTATGAAGTTACACTTTATCATATAACCAGCTTGCAATTTAAGGTATAAAAAATAATTAGTTAGAAAGCACTGTGCTCCTTACGGGGGGGAGGATTGCTGAAGTGCTGAGGTCACGGCAGAGCGTGAAGGCGTCCGTATCCTCCGTGCAGGGAGAACAGACCCACTGCAGCCTGTCGGGGATGATGCGGATGCCAGGAAGCAGCTGAGATCATTGCACGCTACTACACACGCCCCAGTGCCCTCCGCTCGCTGCTCCGCGCGGTCAAATGCCTGCTCCTCATTTCCCCTCCGCAGAAAACAACAGGTTTGCTTAAACGGTTTTAAAAGTGGCTAGCGGTGAACTCTTTTGGACAAGAGTTCCATTTTGTTATTGTTTATTGGCAGAGAGAGAAAGTAGATCACTTAGTGGTCTCTGCTATTCAGTTACTCCTCTGTCGTACTTGTCATGGAGGTGAAGTTCTTGGTCCCACGGAATTAGCTGCAAGGGTCACCTTCTGCCTACAGACCCAGAGAAGGGTACAGGGCTCGTCTTCGAAGGAGGCTTTACACAGAGCAGCTGGAAGTTTCAGTTATGAAAGTCAGTTCAGAGAAGACTGAAAAGACAGAAGACAGGAAAAGAGAAGAACAAGCACAATGATTTCTACCTCCTTTGTGTCACCACGAAGGTGACTCAACCTTATAGAGGACAACCCTACATATTCATACTATATTTATATTAAAAAAAAAAAAAAAAAAAAATGCTGGCTTCAGGGGACGAAGGAGATGCCAATTAAAGTAGTCACCAGGACAAACACAAAAGCTTGACTGAAATAGTCGGGGTGAGCAGTAGAATGTGTAAATGTGGATCTTGCCTGGACAAGCTCAGGTGGTGGGTATGAGAGTGGCTGTTAAATGGTTCCAAGGGAACAGGACAGAGGGAACTGAAAAATGCATCTCTTAAGGGGGGAAAAGAGCATGGATGAGATGTTGACCTTCAAGATAGCAACTTGAGTATTTAGGAAAAATGAGTAGCTTAAAAGAAAAGCAGTGTTAAAATATATAGAAGAAATAATGGCATGGGGAGAAAATAGAAAGGAAAAAAGAAAAAAAAAATTAACCTGGCAGATAAAGAATGGTGATTAGAAAATGGAGGAGCAAGACAGTGAGAATAAATAGGATCAGGAGAGACAGTGAAGCTTATACATGTACTTGATGTTACTGCTTCTTTGTGGCTGTGTAGCTATCCCAGGTGGACTAAAAAAATTAATAAGGCAGGAAGATCAAAAGGAAAAGGAGCAGGAGGACGGGGACTTCCTTCTCTGAATAAAATCTGAGATTATAATTAAGCTTCTAGCAGTAGTCAGCTTCATCACCAGCCAAACTTGTTCTAGAGGAAGCACCAGAATGCCCAGACCTGATAGCCCACAGAGCAGTTTACATGCCGACATGAAAATTACATCCAAACATTGTAAAGATCCATACTCACTTCATGTGAAAATGCATGTAAATGTTATTTTTAAAAAGTGGTGTCGTGGTTTAACCCCAGTTGGCAACTAAGAACCACACAGCTGCTCGCTCACCCTCCCCCCCCAGTGGGATGGGGGAGAGAATTGGGGAAAAAAGTAGTGGGTTTAGATAAAGACAGTTTAATAGGACAGCAAAGGAAGAGAAAACAATAATAATAATAATAATGATAAAATAAAAAAAACACAACAATGTAATTGCTCAGCCTGTCCCTGAGCAGCGATCGCTGCCCCCAGGCCAACTCCCCCCAGTTTATATACTGAGTATGACATCATAGGGTATGGAATACCCCTTTGGCCAGGTTGGGTCAGCTGTCCTGTGCCCCCTCCCAGCTTCTTGTGCACCTGGCAGAGCACGGGAAGCTCTTGACTTAGTGTAAGCACTACGTAGCAACAACTAAAACATCGGTGTGTTACCAACATTCTTCTCGTCCTGAACCCAAACCACAGCACTACACCAGCCGAAACCAGGACAAGTGGCTACAAGCAGTTTCCTTCCATCTGAGCAAAGCAATCCTCGCCAGTGCAGTCGCCTGGGCGACCTTCCCTGGGATGCCCTGAGCTGCGCTGCGGGCACCAGCACTCCCAGCTGCCTCCAGCAGTGCAAGCGAAGGGAACAGGCTAGGGTGAATGGGGCAGTCGTCTTAATTTACAAAGTCTGAGTTGGTCCGCTATAATTTATGACAGCTGAACTGATCATTTGCCAGCCACTTCTACTGGGCAAAACAAGACTTTTTGATGAGGTTACTTCCACCAAGTACACAACCAGCAGGGTCACTGGGCTGAGGGAATTTGCTGAAGCCAACTCCTGTTCCCTTTCTGCCATAGACCGAAAAGGAGAAGTATAACTGTCTACCCCAGTCAAGATATGTTTGCAAGTTGCTGCTTTGCTTCGTTGGTAATATATTTTTCAGTAAATGGCGGTTTGCTTTTTGAATGTTGAAAGAACTGACTTGGCATGTCCTGTAGCTGAACAGAGAACCTCTGATCTACCTGCAGAGATGCCAGTATTTGCATCACTTTAAAGACGGAGAAATAAAGCGCATTTCTTGGGACTTGCCAAGCTGCCGAATAATAATGTGACAGAGATATTTGGTAACAATAATGAGAACGCCATTTTGTTTCTGAACAAAAGACACTAGTCAAAATCTGTATCCCATGAATATTATTTACATATATTTATGCAGAACCCAACCCCACCCCACATTAGTTCTGTGTCAGAGAGGAAAAATCAAACATTCAAGGCAAGAAATACAAAGCTAAAGATGAAACACAGATTTAGACTATGATAGATTTAACTTGGACTCATCTTCAATTACTTGGCACTGCATTTCTCTAATTGTGTACAGACGGGATTTATTCTGGGGCCTGTGTTGTCTTCAAGATTTCTTCTGGCAAAGCTGAGACAACTGGAGAGAAACTACTGCTGCCTCCCCTCTGCCAGGAAACGCCATCCTCAGCACGTGGGCTGGCCTGCAAGGAGCACACAGAAAGCTTCGCTGCAGCTTCGGCAGATGGGATTTTAGAGCTGCTTTCAGCCAGCCAAACCCTCAGGAAGCCCCGAGTGGCCTTACGAAGGATAAATCCCTGTTTTGTCAAGACAGAGCAGTTTTTATTACTCCAAGGAGGCATAATCAGTACTTCTCTATGACAACAAAAGGGTGAGTCTGATCCCATGACCAAAACAGTATTCCTCAAATATGTCATCATTCAGAGATGTTAAAAAGCCAGGCTGTCTGAAAGTTGTAATTTACTGGCTGTAAGCTTGTATAGGAAATTCCACTATATGTTACAGTATGTAACAAAAGCACGTGCCAAAGGAGCAAAGTTAGTTGGGCTTTGGTATCTTCTAAAATGTTTTTGTCAACTACAGATGCTGTATGAGTGATGGGGGGTACGTGGAATTTTTACAGCATTTTTGGTGGAGCTGAGACAGCCTGTGGCCTGCTGCTACCCAGCCCGAGCTCCTGTTCCCCACCACAGAAGTCATCCTCATCTCCCGAATGAATGGTTTTTCTTCTCAAAGCCAGCCTCGCATCTCCTGGCTGTTCCCCTTGCTGTCTCCCACAGGGCAGCACCCACAGCCTCACGAACTCACAGGGCTGGTAGAGAAAGGCTGGTCCAGGAGCTTGATGGCGCTGCCTGCTTGCTGCCCCTTCCTTCCCTTTCTCTTGCTCGAATTTCCTTGTTTCCTTCTCTGAGCTAGCACAGCAGATAGCCAGAGACACCTCACACATCTAAACAGTGCTCCACGTGCTTGACGACGAGTTTGGGCTGTCCTGATATTTGACTACCTGCTGTCAAAACTGTCAAAACTCCAGCTGAAATTACAGAGAACTTGGGTGTTTAAATTTCTCATTATTTCACAGTAAGCGAACTGGCTCCATAGCAGAGAGCAAGTGTGTCCCTCTGTGAGGTAAGGGACAAACAGAGCTTTCGAGAGCTCAGGACAAAAGCTGAGAGATCGTGAAGCCCTGTATAATGCCACACATCATGAATTAATGAGTAAGATCTTTCCTGACGTACTCAGGACAAGCTGTCTTGAACACCGTGCCTCCCCCACGGCACTAGGAGATAATGCAAATCTGGTCAGCAGTGGTGACTGGATTCACACTGCACATAGGTTACAACGAAATGAAAGCCATTTTTAACTGAAAAGGGATTCCTGCTAAAGGGGAACGCGTTTAAGGCACCGGAAGCTTAACGTGACAAGTAATTTGGTTTCCTAACGCGCTCCGCCTGAACACAATCAACTGAACTTCCACCCTGACGTTCCCCCGTGTTAGCGTGGCTGTCCCTGTCGCTCCCCCTCAGGGGTGCTCTCCCTCGGCTGCCATCACGCCGCAGTCAGACGGACGAACGACGCCGAGAAAGCTCCGCTCGGCTCGGCGATGGGGCGAGCCCGCTCCCATT
>NW_009190506.1:0-15878 GCF_000690835.1 Fulmarus glacialis
GGGGGTGGAGGGGGGGAAGCTCTTATCTTTCCCATAAAACCCCCTCAAAGTCGACAGGGAAGCTAAGACATAGTTGCAAGCCAAGACATGACAAATTCTCTAACTGCCACTGTTCGCTCTCTTGAGCTGAATTTCTATTTTGAGAAGTGACTGGGGAAAAACAAATCAGCCTCATTTTCAATGTTTATTTATTTGTGGTCTATGAACTATTAGTTAGGTTCATTGGTATTGCCCAATTAAAATCAACCAGATTACACGAGTGCCACTGAAGATACAATTTGAAAACGAGGAGGCTGGGCATCTCTTTCACAGCTGGCATGACCACAGATACACTACCAGACAGTTTAAATAAGGATCCAACTTCACTGAGGTTGAGAACGTATGTTCATTAGACATAAACAGAGCTAGTTTGCATTAAAAAAATATCAGTTGAAGTTTAGAAGAGTTAGACAATGGGCTGAAGGCTGGGCTCACTTAGGATGCTCTTTCTAGTCATACTTTCCTTATAGCATTTTTCACTCCTGAGAGGAACTGCACTTTATACCCTGGCCTGCCTTCCCTCAGGTGTCCTGTAGGTCAGGCTGCTCTAATACTTCCTGAAGTTAATGTCCTTTCCTCACTCCTGGACAGAGTCTGCTCACGAAAGAAATGAGGTTCAGCGCAGAGCTTTCAGTAAAGAACTAAACAAAAAGCTGACAGTGGTTTTGGGTTACACTTTCAGAAGGGTACATTTTGTTCTTGTGGGTGTCAGTCCAAAATAACATCAGTCTAAAGTTTACTGGAATTTATGCTGGCTTACACCATCGGAAGTGAAAGTGAACTAGTGTCGAGAGACAAGTACATTTTGTTGGTGAAGGGAAAAAGATGTGCAGTTTGAATTCAAAAATCTCTCATACCCCCCGGTAAATGGTAGCATCAGTCATCAGTAGCATCACCCACTTAAAAAAGCATGGCACTTGTGCTGGTATTATCCAGTTAATTTTATTCTCTATTCTATTTTTCTATCTCTATTTTTTCTACCTCTATTCTATAATGAAGTCGAAGCACTAACTCTGATCTTAATCTGTCTGGAAAAGTCTTCTCAATTTAGAAGCTTTCAATCAAGATTTTATCAATTTTTTTTAATTTTAATTAAAAAAAAAAAAGTTTCCATGGCATTTAATTGATTTTTGTTTTATTTTTAGTTAACTCAAGTGAAAATCTATATTTTTTTTCTGCTCTGCACTTTTCTGTACTATAAACTCATACCGATAAAGGAAGACACACCATGTAAGTTCTACAAGTATTCACTTTTCTTTCATAGTCATCTTTATGTTAAGCATATAGGTGTAAGAGGAGAATAATTTCCTAATACTGTGTAATATGGAAGGTTTGCATTGCCATAATGTGGAACACAACTTCTTTTTTTTTTTCCCCAGGAATAAGAAAAGAGACGTGTAACAATTTCTCACTAGCAAGAACAGCTGAGATACATTAAAGACCACTCAGCCACAAAATAATTGCTTTAAACTTGCACCTACTTTTTTTTTTGGGGGGGGGGGGTTGGATTTTTTTAATTTGAAGAGGCAGATGCTGGGAGGTCAGGATAAGGTAAGGCATACTGAGGATAGATCCTAAATACAGTGAAGGGCTATGCAATTGTCTCTTCTGGGACAGGTGAATAAGATATAAAAGAATGTACACTTTTGAAAATAACGTTTTGCACATCATTGCAATGTAGCACTTTTTTAAACGGATGATTACAGCGTGAAAGTTCTTTATCCTACTAACTTGAATCTCTTCTAGTTTTAAACAAATTTCCAATAGCTAATCATTAAACTAGGGGCATAAAAACTTTGTGAACACACAAGCTCCGCTGCTCTGAATCCTTCCACTGTTTGAGAGAAACAGTTAGATTCAAAAAGTAATGACAGCTCTGAAAGGGGAAAAAGGTGGCATCTGTACCTGGTCAGCCGCTTACCAGAAAAGAAGTAAGACCTTTACAAGCCTGCTTCTGATCAAATTTGAAGGAAATAAGAGGCAGAGTGGACACAGGCTGTTTTCATGATATCCAGCTTTGAAAACCTGATCTTCCTTACTTTACTTTACAAACAGTATCTGTTTGAAGATCCTGAAGTACTAGCATAAACCAGTCATCTCCCAGAGCTGTCCCCAGTTCTCCAAGCATGCCAGCAGAAGTATGAAAGCCACCGTTGTAAGGATCTTCTCTGGAATTCTGAAAGAAAGTAGTCCGGGAGAGGTTGGACCTCCTCTGCTCAGCAGTCAGAAGGCCACCACTGGGGTACTGTGCCTGGTTTGGGGTACTCAGTATGAGAGGAAGGGGGTAAGTCCACTGGAGGGTCACTAAAATAGTTAAAGGGCTGGACCACAAAACATCCGAAGAGAGCCCAAAGACACTGTGGGTGTTTCACCTGGAGAAGAGGAGGCTAAAGGGAAATCTAGCAGCACTCTTCAGCTACATGATCAGGGCTTATAGAGAAGACTGAGATCAACTCTTCTCAGAAGTGCACAGCAAAAGGACAAGGGGCAATGTACACAAATAGTGACAACAAAAAAAATCCCTGTGAAGGCAGTCAAACACGGCAACACAGACTAGAGAGGCTGTGAAATCCTCCACCTCAGCAGATTTGATATAACTTCGGGGTTAGCCCTGTTTCAAGCAGAGATTGGGACTAGATGATCTTTCAAAGTCATAGAATCATAGAAACATAGAATAACTTAAGTTGGAAGGGCCCCATAAGGATCATCGAGTCCAACTCCCTGCAGGACTACCTAAAACTAGACCATATGACTAAAAGCGTCGTCCAGATGCTCCTTGAACTCTGGCAGGGTTGGTGCCGTGACCACTTCCCTGGGGAGTCTGTTCCAGTGACCAACCATGCTCTCAGTGAAGAACCTTCTCCTAATGTCCAAGAAATAGTTCTTTCTAACCTCAGGAGAAGTATGAACCTACCAAAACCCCAGTGCTATGAATACATTGATAGGATCCACCATGCAAAGGCAGGATAAAAACAGATGTCTAGGACAAAGAAGAAACTACACCCGAGGACACTTACTACTTAGGGATGAGTTTCTTGTATCTACACTCTCAAGGAAACGCTGAATATGAAGGTGACTGGGACAAGAGAAATTAACGTATATCTAATGTACACTGCCTTCTCAAACATGTTGTAAGTATCAACAAAATAGCTGTTTGGAAAAACCTCAAATTTTCCACTCCAGTGGGAGAAAATCTTCATCCACACACTTCCAATTCTTCTCTGTGTATGCTATTCCAAAGGAATACACTCTTCGAATTAAAAAGGACCAAAAATATTTCACTCAGAAGCTTATGACATCATTTTATTGTATTTTGTAGCATTCTTTCCATGACATGCCTGATACAATATTTGTAACCACTACTAGAAGGATTGTATGAGGGCATTCACTGCACTTACAGCCAAATTTGATAACCAGTAAGCAAACAGGCAGCTACAGTTCTTATTGACCCTTTTTTTTTTTTTTGAAGTGAGCCTTTAATGTCCAAAATAGCAGCCCAGGATCAGAACAATCTTACTGTCCTTAACATTATTATGTTCTAGGTAAATATGAACGTATTCTAAATGAAAGATGGTGCAAACCTTATGGTTAAGTGGAAGTCCACAAGCGGTTTCATGGAACATTCATATGTGCCTAACTACTGCACATTTTTGTAGCAACACTTGTCCTAGCTAAATATGGATATATTTGTGCTTATAGATGCTTTATTTCCCTAGTTTATTTGTAAAGCATATAACCCATAAAACTAAAACTGAGAATGTGGGATTTTTCTAAAGTATATGTCAAAAAGACTTGTAGGTGTCTGGGGTTTGTTCTACCTTTTCCTTGCTTTGTGTAGGTCATATGCAAGTTTTAGTCCTAGAACTGGAATAACTTCTCTAAGTGACAGCATAAATGACAGCCATTTTAGTGTGGGCTCTTCCAGCAGATATTCAAAAAATCTCCTTGAATGCAAGTCCAATAATGCTAGATTATCAAATCACACATCCTGAGCCATTTTAACTTCCCACACAGAAAATTCTCTCCACCTCTCCCCAAAAAAACCTCAAAACAAACACCAGATGCAGATTAATTTTGCTAAACTTCTACAAATAACTGGCAATACGGGGACATTGGCTGGGGTTTGCTATACTTTTGAATGACTGAACTTACATAGCTTTTTCTTTTGTTTCTCCCCTATTCAGGTATTTGTTTGCTGTATTTTACTGGGTCAGGACTAACAGAAATAAAACATTGTGCATTATATTTGAAAAAAACTACACATATAATCTTAGATACCAAGAACTTTCCACACAATTTCTCTCCTGACACTCAAAACATCTGTCATCATCGTGCCTCACCTTAAAAAAAGTTACATTTCTTTTTCTGAGACAAAATACACCAGGACTGAGATAGGAGTACAGAATAGCAGAAAAGACTCGCAGTTTACTAGTCTGGCAAGTATACTTCAGAGCTGACACTCCATTGCGAGGGTCAGTACAAGGTAGTTTAGCCATCTGAATGTGCTTTACAAATGAGAAAAAAATCCAGTTTGTAACTATTGAGAAATATGAGAAGATACTTAAAACATAATAAAAAGTAAACATTTACTGGATTATTTTAAAGTATATTACTAGAACCAACAGGACATAACTTTAAACATGTATAAAGTATTATACATAAAAATGCATAGATGTACAGTAAATATGTTCATTTATATGTAGACAGAATAATATGTACACATAGGGTCTGTTGTGCTTCTGTAAGTCTAAGCAGTAATTCCTGTGGTATATTGTTTTAAAGCAGTTTTATTATACAACTGTTTCAATGTAGCAGGCGCTGAGAACAACGTACATTAACACTAAGTAGGTAAGTCATACCCATTTACTCTTGAAATGTACAAATATAGGAAACAAAGGCCATAAATGCAATAGTACCTACACCTCCGAGACTTCCTTTTTTTTTTTTAATTTAAATATGCACAAGTCCGCCTAATGGTGATACATAGGTTTCTTTCCTGCTTCCCTTCCGTGTCAACACGTTGACCAGGCACTCAGGACAAAATCTTTGACGCACTTCAGCACCACTTCCACTGATTCAACTCAGTGCACTCCTGACCTTGAAGTCTTCAGGTCAAAAATGAGAGGAAAAAAATAAAATAAAAAAATATATAAATAAAACAAACAAGCTTGTGGGCTTTTTTCACAAGTTATTTGCCACCAATACTGTCAAAGCAGCTGAATCGTAGTGCATCCATGGGCAGGAGCATATAGCAGCTTTTGTGCACTTCGCAAAAAAATATATTAAAGAAAATCAAGTCTTTACTGGCTTGTTTTGTCTGTTGCTAAAAAGATGCTGTGCTGCTTCTGAGCCCTTTCCATCAAATTCTTTTTCTTCTTTTTCTTGTCCTTTGTTTTTGTTGGCCTTCTTCCTAAAAATAGGAAAACCAATATCAATAAGTTAATTAAGTAAAGAATACAGAAGTGATATTAGACTGTAGTCGAAAAACTCAGCGGCACAGAAATTATTGATGGGGACCACAAAGGTAATGCTGGCTAATGAGCTTCCATCATCAGTGAAAACAGAAGTTTTCAATGTGGTACAAGAGGAAGCAGGGTCCTCGACTGTCATCACTTGTCCACAGGCACAATTTTGCTGGTATGAGTAACCATGTTGATGTAGGTCTCACTTTCGGCAGGATAATTCACGCAAGCAACATTATGCAAGAGGCTGGGGCCCAGAGCCAAACAAGTACGTAGGCTCCTAACTCACTGGATACGTGCCTTAGACCCTTGCGTAAATTTGCTTGAGTGAGTAATCCTATTTAAGTCAAGTCCAATATATCCATGATTTCAATGAGAAATTAGGCATTACAGCCCAAGTATTTGGTTGGATGGTGTCCTACACGCTTTGGCAGAAACAGTGCCGCCTCAGTGAAGAACTGCTGTTATTGCTTATTAGTACACTGTGCCTCATTCTCACAGCATATTACTGTGCAAAAACAAAAATTTCATTACATGCTTCTTACTATTGGAAGTTCACTGGAAAATAATCAAAATCAGGAAAGCAGGATCAATGCAGGAGAAAAAATTCTCAGGCTCCTGGGATGGGAATTTTTTTTCCTGTTCAGCTCTAATAATAAATCAGTGCCCTTTCATTATCTCAGCAAAGATACCATGGACTGAAAAAATGCTAGATACAAAGGCCCTCATTCTGCAATGCATTACCTTTTGAGTATATGTTTAAATCCTATCAAGTCTAGTAGGATTTAAGGAGACGACCAAATGCTGTCTGGAGTGAGAACAGTCTGGGTTTTCTTGGCAGTATCGTATACTGAAATATGTGATCAATGGTAAAAAAATAAGGTTGTTAATCTCTAGAAGTGCCAACTTTGTAAACTTTCAGGAGAACTATATGAACTTAAGAATACAGTAAAAAGAAATTCAAAGAGCAGACAACGTAAAAATATGAAAATGGATTTTTCATCTACATTGTCAGTACATTATTAATTGGGAGAAATGTTTGCTGGTCTGGCTTTGTCTTACTTCCATATCGTTTCTTAATTAAAAAGGCCCAAATCAGTATGAAGCATTTTTCTCTATTTGGTAATAACACTGAATAAATCTGATTCTAAAATTATCAGAATTTATGATTCATTAAAAATATAGGGTTATATACTTCAGATTATATATTTGTAATATGCTGTCTAGGCTACTATTCTCTAGGAATTATTGGAATACTTGTATATAAAAGAGGACAGGACATTAAGGTAATAAACACATGAGTTTAGTCCATATTAAAATCATAAGGGTCCTTGGAGTTTTCTTCTGCTTCTCAGTAAAGTCTGGCATTAATGCTACTATGGCATTTTGCCATTTTTAAATCTAGTTAATCCTACACAGTAAAACCTCAGTCCAACCAATCATTAACCAAAGCAGCTTTTAAGTTAAAACTCTTTAGTAACACTGTATCTAATGACTAGGCACACCTAATGAGGTCAGAGGGAAGGAATACTTGACACAAAGTGGCATTACAACAAGATGGTTTGAATTATAGAAATTTCCATATGAAAATTTTATTACGTGATTCTACTAGTTGGTATATTGTAAGGCCTCAGAACTGGGATGAATGTATAGTTCAACACTATATATTATTATACAGTATTCTAACTTGCACTTTAAATATTCTAATTTTTTTAACCCAAATCTTCGAAATACTTATTAAGGAAGGAGTAGATGAGGGAAAGCCATTTAAAACGAGTGACCAATGCTGCTGGTCAATTGATTCTCAGAAGACCAGCAGAATCAATTAGAGCTTTATTGGAGTTTTGCTGTCCTGTTTGCTCAGTGATCTTACTTTCTGAGGTTTTTCACTGTACAGACCAATTAGTAAAAGAAATATAAACTCCAGTCAGTGCCTCATCTAGTTTTGTAGTGGTTTATCTCTAGCCGGCAACTAAGCCCCACACAGCTGCTCACTCACTCCACCCGGGTGGGATGGGGGAGAGAAATGGAAGGGTAAAAGTGAGAAAACTCGTGGGTTGAGATAAAGACAGTTTAATAGATAAAGCAAAAGCCCCGCACGCAAGCAAAGCAAAACAAGGAATTCATTCACTCCTTCCCATCGGCAGGCAGGTGTTCAGCCATCTCCAGGAAAGCAGGGCTCCATCACACGTAACCGTTACTTGGGAAGACAAACGCCATCACTCCAAATGGCCCCCCCGCCTTCCTACTTCTTCCCCCAGCTTTATATGCTGAGCATGACGTCATATGGTATGGAATATCCCTTTGGCCAGTTGGGTCAGCTGTCCTGGCTGTGCTCCCTCCCAGCTTCTTGTGCACCTGGCAGAGCATGGGAAGCTGAAAAGTCCTTAACTAGCATAAACACTACTTAGCAACAACTAAAACACCAGTGTGTTATCAACATTATTCTCATACTAAACCCAAAACACAGCACTACACCAGCTACTAGGAAGAAAATTAACTCTATCCCAGCTGAAACCAGGACAAGTTTTCTCTACAACCTCCTCCAGAGAACTAAATACTTACTGTAAGTTTAAGGTAGTGAAGGATCCTATTATTTTTCCTCTGAAAACTTTGAGATGCACAGATAAAATGACACTCAATCCACTTGGTATCTTTGTCTAAGCCTTACAAAGTAGCTCCTGTAACACAAGCATCAAATCAAATTGCCAGTATGCTCCCCATACAATATCCTTACAAATAGAAATGAACTGGACTAGATTTCAGTGATTTGACGTGTCATTGTGCAACAAACACATTGCAGTGCTTCTGCTGCTCTGCAGCAATCGTCCCCATACCTGCTTTTGCCCCAAGGCACACCAAAGGCAAATTGCCTTCTTTTACATGTGCCATGGAGTCACAACCCGTGCAGGGGCAGTATCACTGAGCTGTTGACACCTGATAACTTGTTCTCCTGTTAGTGAGCTCTTTGGCTGCTCACTGTATTTCCAAGTGCCCTGCTGTACAGAATAAGTTTCATTATTTTCAGGACAATATTAAACCACGCAGAGAAAATCCAGATGGCTGGCGGTGCTAAGAGTCCCAAATTCCAAGTGTCATTTTAACCAGAAAACTGAATATAAAAGGTATTTCTTGGCTAACCATTGATTCCCATATTGTTACTAGAATGCAACAGAGATTAGAGATTAGCAAGAAAAAAGTGACTATAAAGACTAGAGAGTTCAAAGTATGCTGCTGAAGTCCCCACGCATGAGAACTTTTATTAAATTCAGATTTCCATTACAGTGCTTATTTTGTCAGCAGAAGCACAGTGAACAGAAGTAACTTCTGAATATCTTGCTACAGACGTCTTTTGAAGAACATGGTGTTTATGATACCGAAAGTAGATCCTCAAAGAGGATCTGGGAGCCAAACTCTCCCAGTCCCCCAACTGGAGGGCAGTGGGGTGAGGATGGCCGATGGAGGAGGTGCTCCCCCAGGGCCAGAATGGCAGCGGCTCCCTCTGTTCTGTGCCGTGGGTCGGGTGTGGAGAACCTCATCTGCAAGGACCCTTGCACGGTGTCCCCCACCCTCGTCATGCTCACTGCTGCTTGAGAGCAAGAGCCCTGACCCCGAGCCCCTCTCTCTAAGAAGCAGCGGGCTCTGCTGCGCTTGGCTTTGCTGGGGCAGTTGAAAAGGAGTGGATTTTAGCAGTGGTGTATTATAGTCCAGAACTTGCTGTGCACACAGAAGGCAATTCCTGGCTGAAGCAAATGAGGAGGGAGAGCAAAAGGACTCTGTCTCTGTAGAGGGGTTTTACCGCTATCGATAACAGGTTATAGTATAACTGCACAGGACAGAAAGTGACAATATCTGAGAGATATTAAGTCTGATCCACCCAGCCTATAAACCCCTCCTGATCAGAAACAGCACCCAAGCGAGCAACTTGTCCAGCGCAGCCTCCTGGGATCCGCAGCCAGCACCGTTCTTTAAGCGACACTACATCCTTCCTAGGGATAACTTGCCTCCTTGTCATCTGGCAGGTAGCCACGTGCCTTGCTTCTCCTTTCCAAGTTACAGGCCTCCACATCAGGTCTGATCTTCAATCTTTACTTTATGACTGCAATCTATTTTTGAAAGCCCTTGGTGTTAACAGCAATGGGAGCAAATACAAATAATTCATGCAAAGAGCAGGATTTCTGAGCACTGTTCAGGTTACTGTATTCCTATTTTTATTTTGATTGCCTTTTCCCTTGCACACTAACTAGCAAACTAACTTTTCCTTGAAAAGCATTTTTTATCTGTGTCTAAAAAAGGGCTCCTCAATTTTTATTATCAGAGTCAGCTTTGAACATAATTTACAGAATTTGTTTAATACTCCATGAAGTCATGTGTATACACTGAAATGTATAGGGCCTAAGAAAGATCTGAAACTTAGCTGGATTCGGTGTTCAATTATCCAGCAAATAAAAGACTTAAAAGATTCTCTATCATTCTGTATCTCATATTTTTGCACAGGTTATTCTACAGAAGGAAGATTGGCAAAGCCATTCATTCAAACCCTTTATTGCCATGTTATAAAATTCAGTTTTGCTGTTTGCTTTATAAATTACCAATGAATAAGTCCTCATTTTCTACTAAAAGTAACTTATCCCAGTGGTTGGTATCTTTACGGTATTATTCGTTAAACTTTTGTTTGGACCACTTGCTTATGGTAGGTAGATGGGCAACTAATATGCTATGCAATGAAACTTTATCGTTAGCTAACAATGTACCACAATTTCTAATGGTATGATAACACATAGGTAACAGTACAATAACATATAGATAATAACACAATTCTGACATGAATTCCTGAAAAAACATTATTTATGCTAATATACACAGCAATTGTCCGTACACCAGAGTGTAACAGCTACGAAAATAATTCTTTAACTTGGCTTTTGCTGGTTTTTTTTCCTTTTTTGTTGTTTTTGTACCATTTTATCAGTGTTGTCCCTACAGCTGCTGCATGCTGGTATATTAGAAACTTGTGCTCAGTTCTCTGGTTTGTCTCATACCCTGAGCTGAAAGGTGCTTGGAAATACTGCATGTTCCTTCTGGATGGGCCCACCTGGTCAATTTGGGATACGTGTTACTTGGTTCAGAAGGAGCCTTCATCACCTTCTGTCAGCTGCAAAGGCAGCTTTCTCCAGACAGAGTTTAGGCAGCCTAACACTCAGGGCACTCCTTATTCTCCAGAATTAAAATGCAGCAGATGTATTCACAGGGACTCCCAGCCATGTTGCTTGAGATCCTTGGCTCAAACAGACAGCATCAGTTTAGTACTCAAACTGTCCTTCATCTGCTGTATAAATACTGTTGTATGTACTGTGCTTCTAATGAAACCCGTCCATTGCTAGTTTCAGCAGACAGAGAAAACACAGCATACATCCACATGAGGGCAGCAAGGATTTAAATTTAAAACATTTAATAAAAGGAAAAAAAAGCAACAACTATCTGCAGCTTTATCTCATAGTGTAATCCCCTCACAAATTTTCAGTGTTCTCACATACAAATTATTATTTTAGAGACATCAGAATGTTTAATACTCCCTTCTTTATTTAAAACATTTGTCTCTTCTATTGACGACCACTGAATAATGGGACTTACAGGTGTATGCCTGCTTCCCTTTCCTGTATTTTCATATGCAGAACTTTCACTGCTAGCAGCAAAGGCACAATGGTGTCCTGGGATAACAGCAGACCTTGCTAAATACACCTTTTAATCTTTTCTTCCCTTTCATTTGTCCTTTTAGGAGCTACATGTTGCACACTTGTACATCATTATCCTATGGCTGCAGTTCTATCATAGACCCCACGTGTGGCAGCATCTCCTCCCCACAGTAAGCCAGAAAAGTTATTACACTCAAGTCGTATCACTGAAGGATGGTAGACACCCGGGAACTAATGACAGCAGTGGAAAGACGATAGAGATACTTGATGATTAACCAGTCAGATCAACTCAAGAGAAAGTCGGCAGATGTAAGCTTCTGAAGGAGCCCTCTCTGGCAGGACAACTTCTCTCCTGCACAGACCCGCAGATATCTCATCATTTACTCCCCATTTGCAGTGCACATTAAACTACATGTAAACACTGACTGCAAAAATCCAACAACCAAGCAAACAAAGGATTCAGTCCAGAAATGATTTCCCAGAGGTAATTTACTTCCTGGGGCTTTCAGTTGGGTTAAAAATTTTGGATACTGAAACTGCCAGAGAAATGCACAAATTGTTAAGAAATCTTATAAACACATACTCAATAAAAGAAAAATTTCCCCCCCTGCTACAAAGTCAACCTCTTACTAAAGCATGATTTACAAACCAACGCTGACAAGTGGCCCACAGGAAGAGGATGCAAAAAGCTTTAATAACTTAGCAAACACCACGCTGCGAGCATTTCTACCAATGATGTCACCTGCTACCGAATTCATGACAGCTTTCCTAAGCTAGTTTGCAGTTGTTTTTTTAAACACCATCAAATTTGGGCTAAAATTGGCTATGCTCAATGTGTGCTACAGAAGGAATATGACTTGGGGAAAATCAGCCAAAGTAAAATAGCCTTTTTGGACAGGGAGTGAAAGACATTGCGACTTGGATGGCGACACTGGAAAAGAAGTAAGAAGGTTGAGGAGATGAGACAGAAAGGGTCAAGTGTCAGAAACCAGTTCCTCGTTTTCCTGGGTGAATTTCTGATGTCATTGGAAGAAGTCCTGCAAACGCATATTTGCCCCGAAGACAACAGAAGGGACAGTATGATCACACAGAGTACATCAGCTGCCCACAACACCATTTCAAATCCCAAAATACCAGAATTTGCAAAGCACTGGAACACGATAACAATGGACAGCATAGAAAAGTCATGAATTATTTTATCATTCTTTCTTCATTTGCAAGGGTTGAATAATGTTGAGCAAATGAAGTCTTAGAAAAATTACTGAATAAAAATAGAAAAAACCATACCATAATTACAGACTTTATCACAACTAATACAAAGAAGGAGCAAATGAAGGCACTTCTTCAGCTTTGAGGTGCTTGAGTTTGTAAGTTTACTCGTCTTCTTTTGTACCTTTTGGTGCAATACTAATAGCTAATGGTATAAATTATATGTGTTCCTGGCCTACTGAAATTAATAATAGACTAAGAAAATGAATTCCCTTATGTAAATGCATAGTTTGATGTTTTTCACACATTCTTGTCTATTTGATGTCAGCTTTCCTGATGAAAATCAGGGAAATTTCTACCTTGAGTAAACCTTGTAATTTCTACACAAATCATTACAAAAGCACTGGTAGCGCAGAGATAACCTGCATGATATCTTATTCAGTCCCTGGCAGCCAGAATCCTGGTATTTTATGTTCAACTTAATAATTTCACAACTTCAAGTAAATTATTTTATCTCAGCCAACGCTTAACATTGCATATACTTTGTGTTTGTATACAGCAGACATCAGCTACTGAGATGAAAGCTAATTTAAAAGAATCAAAGAATAATTGCTCAACTAAAAGAAATATCAAATTATCCCAAGTTCCTGTATCTTAATCCCATTAGCTTTTTTTGTTTTGACACATCCACTAAGAAATTGAAGGTTTTACTATTTAGGGCAAGAATAAGCAAAGTGAGGTATTCTTTTTCTCCCAAAGTACACATCTACTTTTCATCTGGCTAACTAAGCAATACTAAAATCTGATGTTCTTTCCTTCTGGACAATATTGAGTACCACCAGACATTGTCATCTGTTTAAGAAATACTTATTCCTCCACAAAGAATGGAAATTACTTGTCACAGCCTATTGAGAGTTCAGTGGATTTTTTCCTCAACTTTAGGGCAAATTCACTGGGAAAAGAATCGTCTTACATCATTGCTGAAATGCAATGCATTTCCCACAGTGCAGTTTTCCAACGTGTACAGTAGATGGCAGTGAGATATTAACCGAAAACTGGCTTCCACTTCCATCATTTCAAAGAACATTAATTTTTCTTTGTAGAAGTACTCATTATTCTGCCTAGAACATAAGCCATTCTATTCATTAATGAATATAAAAAGTGCAAAAAATAAAAATTCACACATACGGACTCAGAGAAGAAAGCAAAAGAAAGCACACTAGGGGAAGAGGAAAACTAGCAAACTCAAAGTGACATGGAAACTCTCAGAAAACTCTGACAGAAGACCTACGTTTAACAGAATAGTATAGGTGTTTAAATGTTGGGTCCTGTTGTCCTTTCAGTCACAGTTGTGTGAAAACAGGTGGATCTCAATTGCAGCCAAAATGTTTATCTAATGTAGATTTAGCTCAGAATCCAAATGATATGAATATCAGTTGCATGCAGGGTACTCACTATTCTTACCTTAGGCAACACCATGTCAGATCAGATGCTTTGCAAGCAGAGCCAAGCAAAGTATTTCCAGTGAAAGGTTTGGGTTTGTTTATTTTCCTTCCTTTCATGGTGCAACATAAAGCATAAATTTTAAAATAATAAAAAAATATTTATACACAGTCAAGAGTACACATACATGTGTAAATATATTTTAACTCTATAGGCAACAATCATATCTAAGAACTAATTGGCTTTGAACTTCTCTAGGTTTGATTGGACACTAATCTGACTTAAAACTCCCTCTGTCCAGTATTTCAAAACAGATTCTTTATTTTAGTTCCATTTCTCCTTTTTCTAGCCAATTTAATTAATTTTATTTTTATCTCATCATATAGAGAATAGAAAATAAATTCTATTGAGACAACATTTATTTGTGGCACTTGCAAGGTTTAATTTCGTACTGGAAATTGCATTTTGTTCAATTAAGGGTTTCTTACAGAGAAAGAGATTATACTGGAAAGTTGATATTTTTTAAGAGATTTTTTCTTCATGAAATACTATTTAGTTATGAAGGGTTTGTCTTTTTTAATTCCCTTTAGGGATTATGGTCAAGAACTGAGGAACAAGTTTGCTCCAGGATCTTTTTCTTTTTTTCTTTTTTCTTTTTTTCTTTTTTTTTAACTGAAACAGCTCAAAAAATAGTTTTAATTATCACTTTTGCCTCTCTTCAAGCAATGCACAGGTAATCCTATCGAAGTTCAGTAAGAAAAGAGGCTAAATTGAACACCTGACGACAGAATAAAGTACAATCCAGCAGGAAGACTCCTAGTGAATAACAACTGAAAGTGAAGATGAATGTATTATTTCTAATAAAATGATGTAAAATTATTACTACAGTCTGCTCATCAGGAATGGTGTACCAGATTAACTGCTGCACCTGCGTTAGTCGCAGATATTCATTTGGTTTATACTAGAGAAGGTGCTGAAACAGAAAGTATTCGTCCTGCCTACGTAAATTTGGTCAGGTTAGTCTCTGTTTACCCGTAACTACCTTGGTGTATACTGTGCACACTTTTCCCTTCTCCTCAGACATTTTTCTGGTGCAGTGAGATGAAGCGCACGCACTTGTTTTCTTCACCAAACCCACAGGCAGAACTTCACTCCATCCATTATAACTTTTACTATCTGTACTACGGTCATGACGGAATCGCTGCCTTGGTATTCTCGTCAGGGTATCATCTCTTCTGAGATTTCCCCTCTGCTGATGCAGTGCGACACACTCTTCATACCTAATGATCTAAATTTAGCTTTCAGGACTTCCCTTTACCTGTACATCCCACACAACTATGGCCACAGACTTCTCCATAATAATGTTACACCTGCATTACTAAATTAAACAGTGTTAGAGAATATCCCCAAATACTGTACTTCAATCGTCTGTCATGTTTTGACCTGGGGCAGCCCCTGCCCTTCCCAGGGAGACAGCATAGGCCAGGGCTGCTCCCGCAGGCACGTCCCTGGCTTGGGAGCTCTCAGCAGAGCAATACGGATGTGGCCCGACCTGTGCCACTCAATGCAGTGCCAGAGAACACCCCAGCATGTTTAGTTGACTACTATAGAGATGTCACTATCTTTGAGCTGTGGCCAGTCACGATTTAAAAGATGTCCTGAGTTACATGGCTTTAACCTTCAAATGTATTAGAGTAGCTTTCTTGCTGGCTTAAAGAGAAGCACTTTCCCAAGTCTGCCTACGAGGACCTAATACTCATATGCATGCCAGGCTGATTTATGCTGTAACCAGTTAATTCCACATCATCTAGCTACAGGAAGTTTATTCACTTATCAGAAGCTGGAGAAAGGGCACTTTTCACCCTAAATCTTGTTTCCCAATAATCACACACCAGTTTTTCATGGATATTAAAATTAATACTGCACAGCCATTTATAAAAAATGGATAGATACAGTATCCAATATGGCACTTCAGCTTGCTGAAGCTTTTGTTTGTGTACTAGTGTGGTGGGTTGACCCTGCCTGGACACCA